>NW_006206544.1:4612742-4621407 GCF_000334495.1 Tupaia belangeri chinensis
AGTGTGTTTGTTGTCAGAGAGACAGATTGAAAGTGAGAGAGGGAAAAAAGGAAGTACCCCCCACACACCATGGGGAATGGTTGCACCGCAATATTCTCTACTAGCCATCCCTCCTTTCAGAATTTTGGCTCTAGTGCAAATGCACCTGGCCTGTTTCACAAGCTAGTGAGTCCAGGATTCAAACCATGTGGGTGGCCATGTGGGATCCAGTCCACAAACATTTTTGAGATGTTTGAATATGTGGTTGGTTCATAGAAGGTGTTTAGTCAGTGATAATTGATTGACTAAGTAACTTATTAGGTAGATAGAAAGAATTAATGACATTAGGTTTAGGGATCATAATGCTAAGGAACCCTTGACAGACTTATGGTCAAATACTAGGTGAGCATTTGACAATTGAGGCTGCTAGATGTGCAGCCCATGGTATGCAACATGCTAATTCACCACCACCTTCTCTTTCTTTTTTTTTATAAAAACTTTAATTTGTTTTTAGAGTGGTTTTTTTTTTTTTTTTAATCGTTTTTGTTTGTTTGTTTTTTGCCTTAGGGCGCATGTGCTTGGTGGGGACAGAGACAAACACAGTGAGAGGGATAGTGAGAAATCACTCCCATGGGGGTATGGCCACACCACAGTCCCTTCTTCATTGTCTTCCTGGGACCCATGCACACGTGCCTGCTGTGATTTTCAAGCCACTGGGTCCGGGACTCAAACTGTGGTCGACAGGTGGGAGTCCAGTGATGTAACCATTATGCCATCTGTTGGGCCCTCTGCCACTATCTTTTCTACCTAAATATTTTTGCATCTGTTGCTACACAGATAGTCTTGAGACATTTTTACCGTTTTAAGTACTATACTCAAAATTTGATTAAAACCTTTTTGGAAAATACTACATTATTTTTCTTATTCAACTCTAAGGAGTATTGCTAAAGAATCCTGCCAAATCAATAATTTTTACACCTTTTTTTTTTTTTTTTTGGGGAGGGGGGTTTTTGCTATAGGGCACAGGCCCCCCCAGACAGACTGAGAGAGACAGTGAGAAATCACCCCCCAGGGGGGATGGCCACGCCGCAATCCCTTCTCCTCCATTCTCCTCTTGAGATCTTGGGCATGCACGCACACATGCCCGGCGTGAGTTTAAGCTACCCGATCCAGGACTCGAACCGCGGTTGACTATGTGGGAGTCCAGCGACATAGCCATTATGCTAGCTGATGGTCCCAACACCTTTTTTTTTTTTAATTGCCAGAGGCCAAATATGCTCACCAGAGAGAGAGAGAAATAGAGAGAAGGAGAAAACACCCTCCAGTAGGGAGTGTTTGCACTCCAATTCCTTCTCCTTCATTTCTCCATTTTTGTCAGAATTTGGGGGTGCACACACGTGAGCCGGGTGTAATTTTCAAGCTACAGGTGCCAGGTTCACATTGTGGTTGGCCCTGTGGGATTTGATTCCCTTAACCAGTAGGTTATAAGGCTGGCCTCAGAATCTTTACAGCATTGGGACCAGCAGTTAGTGTAATGGCTATGTCGCTGGACTCCCACGTACTCGACTGCGGTTCGTGTCCCGGACCAGGTGGCTTAAAACTCTTGCCGGGCGCGTGTGCATGCGTGCCCAAGGTCCTGAGAGGAGAATGGAGGAGAAGGGATTGCAGCATGGCCACCCCCCTGGGGGGTGATTTCTCACTTTCTGTCTCTCTGTCTCTCTCGCAAGCGCACGTGCCCTATAGCGAAAACCTCTCCAAAAAAAAAAAGAATCTTTACATCATTTGTGAAATACTCGTTATATTTGTCTCTGTTAAAATTTTGTTAGAACTTAATATGGTCCAAAAGGAGAAAGTGCTTTAGAGGAGAATGTTTGGTAGCAGAGGAGCAGTTTGGAAAGTTTAGGGGTTTGCTCGATAGAGAAGAAAACAAACATTCAAAATGGTCAGGAGAGCATATAAAATATGGTTATTAGAAAGCTCAGGAATATTTCTAAAACAGTAGAGAGAGCAGATTAATTAGAATGGAAGATAACTTGGTGAAGTGCATCATTAGTGATAAGGTCTAGCATGTTACGAAATATCTTACAGGCTTTTATTACTTCCTTCGTTCTTCGTTGTAAGATGACACTCATTTTTTGGTACCTAGAAAGATTTGGCTTGCAGTAGGCTCTTAGTCATTATTGGAAGAGAGGTGGGTATTTAAATTGATTGTGAAAGGTCTTAGAATACCAGTTTAAGGATTTTATTATTTTTGGTTTATTTTTATTGCCAGAGGATATGTGTGCTTTGCCAGAAGGAAAAAGAGAGATAAAGAGAGAGAGCACGTAGAAAGGATCCCCCCCATGGAATATATTTGTATTATATATACAATCTGTTCTCCATTTCTCTATCCTATTGGGATTTGGGCATGCATGCCCATGTGCCCAGCATATTTTTCCAAACTGCCTGATTAGAGATTTGAGCTGTGGTCGGCTGTGTGGGATCTGGTACCTTCTTTTTTTTTCGGAGAGGCTTTTTGCTATAGGGCGCTCGCCAGGCAGACAGAGACAGAAAACGAGAAATCACCCCCCAGGGGGGATGGCCACGCCGCAATCCCTTCTCCATTCTCCTCTCGGGATCTTGGGCACGCACGCACACGTGCCCGGCGTGAGTTTTAAGCCACCGAGTCCAGTACGCGAACCGCGGTCGACTACGTGGGAGTCCAGCGACATAGCCATTACGCTAACTGCTGGTCCCAGGATCTGGTACCTTCTATCTGTCCAATTTAAGGAGTTTAAAGTCTTTTCCTTTAGTACAAGGACTGACAAACTACAGGCAAACTGGGACCAGAGGACCAAATTCTTCTCACAGACTATTTATAAATAAAATACGGGAACATGGCCATACTCATTCATGTACATCTAGTCTGTGAATGTTTTTGTTCTACAAGGGTAAAAGAGTTGAGTATGTGTGACAGAGATTGTATGGTGACAAAGTTGGGAAAAGTTGAAAATATGGATTACCTACTGGTTTACAGAAATGTTTACTACTTTTATTGGGTTGTAGGGAAGAAAGTAATGATTCATTTTTGCATAGAAAAATACTTCATGACTTCGCTGATGAGCAAATAGATCGATGGTATTTATTGTAAATAATAGCAGGGTTTCTCATACTCAGCACTTATTGACATTTTGGGCCAGAAAATTTTTGCTGTTGGGGACTGACCTGTGTATTACAACATGTTTAGCAGCATTCTTGGCCTCTATTTATTAGACATCAATGCTGTCACCCTTCTGTTTCAGTCCTTAAGTTGTGATAATCAAAAATGTCTCCTGCCACCAGATGGCATGGTGGTTAAGGGCGCTGGACTCCCACCTGACTGACTGCAGTTTGAGTCCTGGACCTGGTGGCTTGCTTTCTCACTTTCTGTCTCACTCTGTCCTCTGTCCCTCTCTGGTAAAATGAAAATAAGTAAATAAAGTTGAATAAAAATAACTCTTAAAAAAAAATGTCTCCTGGCATTGCCAAATGTCCCCCAAGGGCAAAATCACCATGGATTGAAAATCACTGATTCAGACAAAATAATTAAATATCTTAAATAAGTGATTTTTCTCATTTTAATGATTTTCTTTGATTGCTAACATTTTATTTCTAATTTTCTTTATTTTTACATACAGTGAGTAAATTTGGGTTAAACTTTTAGTTATTAGCAGAAGAGTAACTTAAGAAAAGGGAGCTATTATAGTCTTTCTACAGGCTCTTCTTGTAAGATGTCACAAGTACACTCAGCCTAGTGTTTCTGAAGAGAAGACTCCCACCTGCCTTCTGTCCCCTACTTGGGCATTCTCCATTGTGTTTAGTAGGAGACAGCATTGTATAATGGAAGAAGCATTTGTTTATTTTTAAAAATAAATTTATTTGTTAATATTATTATTAATTTTTTAATTTGACCAGAGAGAGAGGGGGGAAGGGAGAGAGCAGACTGCCAGGAGTGGGACTCGAACCACAGTTAGCCATGTGGGAATTCAGCACCTTAACCATTACGCCACCTGCCAGCCTTCAGAGGAACATTGGCTTTTAAAGGAAAAACTCAGTGGCCACATCTGTAAAGTGGTAATAGTACCTAACTCACAATGTTGTGAGGAGTAAATAAAAGATACATACTAAGCCCTTGACATGTGAGCTGTAAAAATGGTAGCTGTTTTTTATTTTTCCAGTTGCTTTTCTTTTCAACTACTAGATTCCTAATGGTTCACTTGTTGCTCTCAGAACAAACTGATGCCACATGATTTGATAATAAGCCACAGGAAGAATAAAATAATTATGTATCTTCATAGGTTCGGATTTTTTTCTTTATGGAATATTTTTTAGATATACTTTATGGTGGTTAAAATCCCCCTGTTAATTCTCCCAGTCTCCTCTCCTGGATAACATAATAGTACTTGTCTGAAAGTTATATACATACTTATAGAGCAGCATAGCATAGTGATTAAAAGCATAGACTTTCAAACCTGACCTCCTTGGTTCAGTTTCAGTTTTGCCATGTATTAACTATGTGATCTTGGATAAGACATTTAACTGTTGTGTATAAGTTCTCCAGTAGTGTTATTGTGAGGAATTAAATGAGATAATATATGTAAAGTACCTAAGTTAGTCCCCCATAACATAGTACGTGCCATATAAATGGTTGGTATTAGTATTTACTCATGTGTATGCATGGTGTCATACAAATCTGGAAATTTATATGAAATAAAATTAGATTGGATTATGAAAAGATGTTTGAAAGGTAGAAATCTGACTAAGACTGAAATATAGCATGTGATTTTATTTTGGTTTTTATTCCTTAGGTATTGCATGAAACCTTCCCCAAACATACATTTCTGATGAATGGCCTAATTCAAGGAGTAAAGGTAGGATCGATAAACACGTGTGCACACAGACAAGATTAATCACATATATGTGTATATACACACATACTCACGTACATACTTATGTAAATATACTTCTGTCCATGTAGTAAGTCAGTTAATTGAATAATCTAGTTGTAAATTTTTATAATTAGGATAATGTTTAGGGAGATTAATAGTTTTTTTCTTTTTTTTTTTTAAGGTTTTGCCATAGGGCCTATGGGCTTATAGGAGACAGACAGAGATAGGGAGAGGGAAAGTAAGAAATCATCCCCCAGAGGGGATGGCCACACCAAAATCCCTTCTCTTGCCTTCTCCTGTTGGGATTTTGGCATGCATACGCACCTACCTGGCATAATTTTCAAGCAGCCAGATCCAGGATTCAAACCATGGTCAGCCATGTGGGAGTTCAGTGCTTTAGCCACTATGCCACCTGCTGGCCTCCTTAATGGTTTTTAGACTAACTGTGTTTTAAGTATGATTTGACTCGACTGTATATAACTATATATAAACCACATTGTAACAGATTTTTCCAGTGTATTATCTTGGTCTTTTTATTCCAGAGATCTCACTACTTAAATAAATTAACAATATGAACATAAGTTGAAGAGGAAAAAAAATGCCCAAAAATTCTATAATGTAAAACCTTATCGGTATTGGGACCAGCAGGTAGCATAACAGTTATGTCGCTGGACTCCCATGTAGTCGACTGTAGTTCAAGTCCCAGACCCGGTGGCATAAAATTCATGCTGGGCACATGTGTATGTGTGCCCAAGATCCTGAGAGGAGAATGGAGTAGAAGGGATTGTGTCATGGCCATTCCCACAGGGAGTGATTTTTTTGCTTTCTGTATCTCTATTTCTTTGTCTTTATGGCGAACACATGTACCCAATAGCAAAATCTCTCTAAAAACAAACAAACAAACAAACAAAAAACTGTATCAGTACTGTAAGGGAACCATTATTACTATAAATTCTTTACTCTTTATTCAGCTTGACCAACACAATTTATTAAGAGATGATTAGCATACGACACTCTTCTAGAATTGCTAATATGGAGTACTGTGTTTGAGAATTCATTAGAGCATTTCATAAATGATCCCTAGACAGAACCTTAGATTATTCTAAACTATCTAGAGAAATTTTTAAATTACATATAGACAAGAATTTATTATTTAATTTATTATTTAATGTTTAGTAATATATTTATTTTAAAATTTTTAAAAGTTATTGCAAAGCAGGGAACCAGCAGTTAGCGTAATGGCTATGTCGCTGGATTCCCACTTAGTCGACCGCGGTTCATGTCCCGGACCCGGTGGCTTAAAACTCACGCCGGGCACGTGTGCGTGCGTGCCCAAGATCCCGAGAGGAGAATGGAGGAGAAGGGATTGCGGCGTGACCATCCCCCCTGGGGGGTGATTTCTCGCTTTCTGTCTCTATGTCTCTCTCTGTCTGTCTGGCGAGCGCACGCGCCCTACAGTGAAAATCTCTCCAAAAAAAAAAAAAAAGTTATTGCAAAGCACTTGCACTCTCCAGAGAAAGAGAAAATGAGAAAGCACCTCCTATGGGGGACAGTCACAAATTGCAATCCATTCTGCATTCTTTCAGAATATTGAGCATACACGTACATGCGCCTGGCATGTTTTTCAGGCTGCTGGACTCAAACTGTGCAGTTGGCCAAATGAGATCCAGCCACCTTCACCACCACACCATCAACTGACCCAATATATTTATCTTAGAAGCAAACTTAGTTAAAATTCTTCTGTGATAATAAAAATGATCTATTTTGGATTATGGATCTGTAATTTTTTTTTTCCACTTAAACTTTTTAGGGTTTGTTGTCATTTCTCAGTGCCCCGCTTATTGGTGCTCTTTCTGATGTTTGGGGCCGAAAATCCTTCTTGCTGCTAACAGTATTTTTCACATGTGCCCCAATTCCTTTAATGAAGATCAGCCCATGGTATGTACATGTTCATATTATAGCAACTAAATGTCACTTTCTGTTAATGCTTTCTTAATACTCCTTTAGTTCATTTTTCTTGCCATTTTATCTATTTAGATTTTAATTTTATTCTTCTAATGTAATGCTTTATGGGGAGTGTCTAGACTACAGGCTAACATGCTTTTGGATTTCACAGTGCAACTTTAAAAACAACATTTTGTGGATTGTGTAAGGTTGCTAGGTTTCTGTTTTTGTTTGTTATAGAGTATATGTGCTCACTAGAGAGAGAGAGAGAAGGCATCCCCCAGTGGGGTTATCCACGCCACAGTCCCTTCTACATTTTCCTCTTGAGATTTTGGGCATACGCACACAAGCATGCATGCATGCACACACACTCCCTAATTTTAAATATTTAAATATCTTAAAATTTAAAAATAAATATCACTGGATCCGGGACTCAAACTGTACAGTCAGCCATATGGGATCTATTTGCCTTAACCACCACACTGCTTACTGGCCCATCAAGTTTTTATTCTCTTAAGTAGAATGTTAAAAATACCCACACAGAGTTTATTGTCTGTATTGAGAATAGGTTTTGCTGTTTATCAGTAAAGCCCAAAATAATAGCTGCTTAACATTAGAGAAGAGTATCCCTCTCCATATGGAAAAGAGTCCAGAGTTAAGCAGCAAGAGCTGGTGTAGCAGTACCAGTGGACCAGACATTATCTATCCTGCTACTTGGCCATCCTCAACTGTGACCTCACCGACCAAAATGGCTGCTTGAGCTCTAGCCATCAAGTTCACTTTAAGGCAGCACGATGGAAGGAGTAACTAGGAAGGGCACACTACTGTTTTAAGGAAACTTTACAGAATGCCCAGAATTCAGGACTAGCAGTTAGCATAATGGCTATGTCATTGGACTCCCATGTAGTTGGCTGCGGTTCGAGTCCCGGACCCAGTGGCCTAAACTCATGCCAGGCTCATGTGCATGTGTGCCCAAGATCCTGAGAGGATCACTCCCACCCTCCGAGGGGGGATGATTTCTCACTTTCTGTCTCTGTCTTTCTGGCGAGCACACGCGCCCTATAGCAAAAACCTCTCAAAAAATAAAAAAGAACCCCAGAATTCTGCTTTCATTTCTTTGTTTCTACTTCAGGCATATACTGCTCCCAGTTATAAGAGACAGGGCTCATAGCCACTCCAATTAAAATCAGAACTTTTTTCCCCTCAGGAGGGAAGGAAGGAAAACTCACAGAAAGAGAATGATTGGGCCCTACTGCGTTGGCTTATGCTGCTGAGACGCTGCAGGCTGGCATTGGGAAGACTGGGTCTGGTTCCCAGTTTGACTTATTGGCTAGGGATGTCAGTATCTGTAATCCCACTGAATTGGGAGACTGAGTCTGGAGGATTATGAGCTGGAGATTGGCCAGGGCAACCCTGTTGGAAGGAACCTAGCTTGGTGGCATAGAACCTGTGGTCCTGGCTTTGAGGCTAAGGCAAGAAGATCACAACAGCAAAGAACCTGTTTTTTTGTTTTTTTGTTTTTTTTTTAAGGAAACAAAATGTCCCAAGTAGAGCCACAATTTTGTTGTGAATTTGTCCCCTAGTATTTTTTTCTACTACTTCACTGAATATTAATATTAGTTCATTTTATATCATCAGTGGACTATATTTCCATGGCGTGTCTAGAAAAGCCAGGATCTTGCTCTTTTTCATTTTTCTTCCTTTTTTTTTTTTTTTTTTTTTTTTTTAAGGTTTTACCATAGAGCCTGTGCACTCACAAGTGACAGACAGAGAGAGAGAGGGAAAGTGAGAGATCACCTCCAGGGAGACGGCCACACCTCCGTTCCTTCTCTACC
>NW_006206544.1:4622016-4626405 GCF_000334495.1 Tupaia belangeri chinensis
AAGGTTTTACCATAGGGTATGTGTGTTCACTAGAGAGAGACAGAGAAGGCAAGTGAGAAATCACCCCCTAAAGGGAATGGTCATGTCATAACCCCTTTCCTCCAGTCTGTTCTCAGGATTTTGGGCATGCACACACACACATACACACACACACACACGCACACACATGCCTGCATGTTTCTTAGGTCACCAGGTCCAGGACTCAAATGGAGAGGAGTCAGCTATGTGGGATCCAGCGTGTTTACTACCACACCACCTACTGACCCAGATCTTCCTTATAGGTTAGGTTAAAGACCAAGCCTGTGGTGAAGCTAGTCATTGCAAATAAAATCTCACCAAAGGCATCTAGGGAATGACCAAATAATTTCTGGAGGAAGCAGTGTGTTAGAAAAATTTTAGTAGGGATTAAGTCCTGGTAGAATGTAGAGAGTTCATTATAATTATATGTGATTTTAAAAAATTAAAACATCAGCATTATAATAATGCTTCTTTCTCTGCTAGATATTTTAGAATCGTATGTAGCAAAAATATAGCTTGTCTTTAAAATATCTTGTTCATTCTTTGTAGTTAACTTTATTCTGAAATTTATGTATGCTGCCATGTAAGTTTCTTCTGAGTGAAGACTGAGTTGTTTATTTTGCCAGCATTCAAAGGGCTAAAGATAACTTATGGAAAACATCTAGTTTCTATGAGGAGGCCTGAAATAAATATGGAATAACTTGTTCTTACGTTTTGTGTACTTGATTTTGTTTTATTATGTAGTACTGTGGTGAAAACTTATAATGGGTAAATTATAATTGGCCTTAGTGTGTTGCTATTTTTAGTAAAAACAACAGCAATACCACTAATTCATCAGTAGGGTAAAAGATTTATTTGAATACCTGTATCTATTAGGTTGGTGCAAAAGCAATCGCAGTTTAGGACTTTGAATTATAAATCATTATGACTAGGTCACGTAGATCTTTATTAATCAAAGTAGGAACTGTCACAATCAACATTCTTGCCAGTGAGAAGTAAGTTTGTTTATATCTCTAGCATAAAAATCTGTGCCTCATGATTTGACAAGCTCTTGGAAAGCATCTTCTGCATCCTGCTGGTTGTAGAAGTGTTTTCCCTGCAAAAAGTTGAGCTGCTTGAAGTAGCAGTAGTCAGTTGGCAAGAGGTCGAGGGAATATGGCAGATGAGTCAGAACTTCACAGTTCAGTTTGTTTAACTTTTAAAGCATTCATTGTGTGAATGTGCAGTTGGGTGTTGTGGAAAAGAATCGGGCCCTTTCTGTTGACTAATGCCAGCAGTAGGTTTTGCAGTTTTTGGTGCATTTCATCGGTTTGCTAGGCCTGCTTCTCATATGGAATGGTTTCATTGGGATTCAGAAAGCTGTAGTGGATCAGACTAACCGATGACCATGACCTTTTTTAGGTACAAGTTTGGCTTTGGGAAGTTCTTCTAGGTCCAACCATTGAGTTGGTCATTGCTGATTCTCGTATAAAATTCATTTTTCATTACACATCACAGTGTGATTGAGGAATGGTTTATTGTTGTATTGGGTAAGAGAAGAAAGCACTTCAAAATGATACTTTTGATTTTTCATTCAACCCATGAGGCTATGATACCCACATATGGAGCTTTTATTCCTTTCCAATTTGCTTCAGATGCCGAATGACCATAGAATGGTTGATGGTTGAGTTCTTCTCAACTTCATGTAGTTTCCGGGGATTGCTCTCAGTTGGTCATGGTTGAATTCCTGTGGCCGACCAGTGTGCTCCTCATCTTCAAGGCTCTCATCTTCTTTGCAAAGCTTCTTGGACTACCACTGCCCCGTACACTCGTTAGCAGTTTGCGGCCCAGTACGTTGTTGACGTTGCAAATTGTTTCCGCTGTTTTTTGACCCATTTTGAAAAAAATCATTCGAATTTGCTTGTGGGTTAACATTTTCCTAGTTTAAAATAAATATAAACAGCAAATAATAAGTAATTAGCAAAAATAAATAAATAATAAATGAGAAATACACATTAAAATGATGTAGGCCGTAACCACATTTAAGAATGTATCTGGTACCAAATGGGAAATTTCAACAATGCAAAATCACAATTACCTTTGCACCAAGCTAATAATTTTAAGAATTCCTACAAGTATAGTAGCTGATTTACCATTCAAAAGTCACTTCTAGTGCTCTGTTTTCATACTATCTATAGCTTATGATTCGTAGAGGAGTTAATTCATAAACTGTCCTAGTAAACTGTTAACTGAAGTGAACCTTTCTTACTCTCATTAACTTACAGAAATCACTGTAAGTCACTGTTAAAATCACTGTAATTGTTGTAACCACTTCTCTTTGCTTGTCTTTTATCACTAGGTGGTACTTTGCTGTTATCTCTGTTTCTGGGGTTTTTGCAGTGACGTTCTCTGTGGTATTTGCATATGTAGCAGACATAACACAAGAGCATGAAAGAAGTATGGCTTATGGACTGGTATGTATGTATATTCTGCTGAAAAATACCATGTGTTTTTTTTTTTTGGAGAGGTTTTTGCTATAGGGTGCGTGCACTCGCCAGACAGACAGAGAGAGACAGAGAGACAGAAAGCGAGAAATCACCCCCCAGGGGGGATGGCCACACCGCAATCCCTTCTCCTCCGTTCTCCTCTTGGGATCTTGGGCACGCACGCACACGCACCCAGCGTGAGTCTAAGCCACCAGGTCCGGAACTCGAACCACGGTCGACTACATGGGAGTCCAGCGAGCGACATAGCCATTACGCTAACTACTGGTCCCGAAAAAATACCATGTTTTTAAAGTATCCCTTATTACAAGAATTTCAAACCTTTGCATTACAAGATTTCGTTTTTACATAAAATACATTTTATAATAAAATCATCTATTAGATCATATTTAAATTTTTTCAGTACAAAGTTATGTAAGTTTTGATACTTTACATTCAGAAAATATTTATAAGTCTCATGTCAGAGTTGGAATTATAGTAGCATGTTTTACCTTGTAGAAGTTTTTTTTTTTTTTTAAGAATTGTTTATTTAACTTACTTATTACCATTAGCATTATTTTAAAATTTGCCATAGGGTTTGTGAGCTCAACAGAAAGAGAGAAAGAGAGAGAAAGTGAGCAAGCAAGTTGCTAGGTCCAGGATTTGAACCGTGATTGGCCCTTGAACCATAGTCGGCCATGCGGGAGTCCAGTGTCTCAACCACCATGCCACCCACTGGCCCCCCACCTTGTAAAGTTCTTTTTAACAGAATCCTAAAACTTAGGAACTATTTAACATGTCACAAGTTTGAAAAATTACTACCCATATTTAATGCCTAATTTAAAATGCCAGAGGGCAACATCTAGCTCAGGGTTGGCAAACTTTTTCTTTGGCTCTGTGGGCCACACACAACTCTTGTCTCATTCTTTTATTTTTGCACATGTGTTCATAACTCTAAAAAATATAAGAACCACATAGTTAGATTTGGCATACAGCTGCTAATTAATCACCAATCTTTTAATATTGTTTTGTTTGAATACTATTGGCAAACTGAGTAATGGCCATACAGTCTGTTTCTCATCAAATCTAGGGACACAGTGAGCTACCATGGGCACAGTACCATACAGTCATTGTGAGGTGGCTGGAAGGAGGACAGTGATGAGTTTCAGCAAACTCAGGACAGACACCTTTTGATAAATAAGGGCCAAATAGAGTGTCAGGCTGAATCTTAGTATTAAAAGCGAATGTGATCTATGATTCAGAAGACACTGCAACAAAGAATCATGGGCTTAGGAGGTTTAGGGGGAAATACAGAGAGAAACCTACAAGAAGAACCAATGATTTCAGTCGTAACCTGACAACACTAAATGTTAAGATGCTAACAGTAGCCAGGTTCATATACTCACATATCATAAAATTCATCTGTTTATGTATACAGTTAGTGAATTTTAGTTAATTTGCACAGTTGTGCAGCTGTTACCATTATCTAGTTGGGTGGTTGAGGATTGACTGAAGGGATTTATTTTGCCATAGCCAAAGCTTTGTCATTATATTCAACCTGGAAGCTTGGAGTGTTAAAGGCAGGTTTCTGGCAAATGATCATTTAAATCTTTGAAAAATAGTATGTATATTTATAAAAGTGTAGGCATCTTTCTCTCTGACCAGAAAGAAATGGCTATCAGGTCGGCAGACTTGAGGAAGGGAAATGGCCTGAAATTCCTGTAGTCTGATTTCATTTACTTTCATTTACTTCTTCACAAATTTGAACTCTGTAAAAGCCTTCAGATATCTCACTGGCCCTCACAGAGAGAACGTGACCCCAGTCCCCATAAGTGCCTGAGCTCTTTTCAGGCCTAGGTCCCTTGGGACTAGGGCTGCCTAACAAAAGATACCACAGCCTTGTTTCTTT
>NW_006206544.1:4627556-4637963 GCF_000334495.1 Tupaia belangeri chinensis
AGAGAGAAAGTGAGCAAGCAAGTTGCTAGGTCCAGGATTTGAACCGTGATTGGCCCTTGAACCATAGTCGGCCATGCGGGAGTCCAGTGTCTCAACCACCATGCCACCCACTGGCCCCCCACCTTGTAAAGTTCTTTTTAACAGAATCCTAAAACTTAGGAACTATTTAACATGTCACAAGTTTGAAAAATTACTACCCATATTTAATGCCTAATTTAAAATGCCAGAGGGCAACATCTAGCTCAGGGTTGGCAAACTTTTTCTTTGGCTCTGTGGGCCACACACAACTCTTGTCTCATTCTTTTATTTTTGCACATGTGTTCATAACTCTAAAAAATATAAGAACCACATAGTTAGATTTGGCATACAGCTGCTAATTAATCACCAATCTTTTAATATTGTTTTGTTTGAATACTATTGGCAAACTGAGTAATGGCCATACAGTCTGTTTCTCATCAAATCTAGGGACACAGTGAGCTACCATGGGCACAGTACCATACAGTCATTGTGAGGTGGCTGGAAGGAGGACAGTGATGAGTTTCAGCAAACTCAGGACAGACACCTTTTGATAAATAAGGGCCAAATAGAGTGTCAGGCTGAATCTTAGTATTAAAAGCGAATGTGATCTATGATTCAGAAGACACTGCAACAAAGAATCATGGGCTTAGGAGGTTTAGGGGGAAATACAGAGAGAAACCTACAAGAAGAACCAATGATTTCAGTCGTAACCTGACAACACTAAATGTTAAGATGCTAACAGTAGCCAGGTTCATATACTCACATATCATAAAATTCATCTGTTTATGTATACAGTTAGTGAATTTTAGTTAATTTGCACAGTTGTGCAGCTGTTACCATTATCTAGTTGGGTGGTTGAGGATTGACTGAAGGGATTTATTTTGCCATAGCCAAAGCTTTGTCATTATATTCAACCTGGAAGCTTGGAGTGTTAAAGGCAGGTTTCTGGCAAATGATCATTTAAATCTTTGAAAAATAGTATGTATATTTATAAAAGTGTAGGCATCTTTCTCTCTGACCAGAAAGAAATGGCTATCAGGTCGGCAGACTTGAGGAAGGGAAATGGCCTGAAATTCCTGTAGTCTGATTTCATTTACTTTCATTTACTTCTTCACAAATTTGAACTCTGTAAAAGCCTTCAGATATCTCACTGGCCCTCACAGAGAGAACGTGACCCCAGTCCCCATAAGTGCCTGAGCTCTTTTCAGGCCTAGGTCCCTTGGGACTAGGGCTGCCTAACAAAAGATACCACAGCCTTGTTTCTTTTTTTTTTTTTTAACTTTTTTATTTCCAAAGGACATATGCACCATCACGGGGAAACCAAGAGAGGGCTAAAGCACCCTCTGTGGGGCATGGTCACAACTCAGTCCTTTGTCTTCCATTCCTCCATCTGATTGGAATTTGTGGCAAGCATGCACATGCACCGAGGATGTTTTTCAGTTCTCCATACCTGGATTCAAATGGCAGTGGGCCATATGGAACTCAGCTTCCTTAACCTAGGTCATGTGGCTGGTTCCACATGACCACATGGAATGTTTCTACCAACTCACAGAGTTCCCTCAGGCTCATTTGCCTTTCATCCCCCACTGCATTCCTGACCCCAGCAACCAGCAGTCTACTCTGTCTCTGCAGTTTACCTTTTCTAGAAATCCTGTACAAATGAAATAATACAAAATGCAGTGTTTTGTGTCTAGCTTCTTTCACTTAGCATACTTTTTTTAGATTCATCTATGTTGGTATTATGTATCTATAATTTTTCATACTGTGAAGTAGTATTTGATAATATAGGAGATACATATTTTGTTTATTTACCAGTTGATAGTCATTTGATTTGATAAATAGATGTTCAAAGTTATTAGAATTTTACAGTTATTTAAACATTGATGTTTGAAAATCAAATTGCTTATCTTGAGCAGTTAAAAAACTATTGTAAATAAGTACTCTTGTGCAGTTTAAGTCTTCCATCCAAAAGTCCTAAAAAGACATAGAAATAGAATAGTTTCTATGTTAATTTCTAATTATCCTCTGAAGAGTATAGTTTATAATAAATGTTAGGTTCTGTCACATCTGTCGATTTGCAGGCCATTTATCTACTAAGCTAGATATATTTGGGGTTAACAGGTGTTTTCTACCTGTCTTCTCTCTGCTTTAATCTTTATCATCTTCACCAGACTCCTATGGTATTCTCAGAGTATTAGAGATATTCTCAGTGTCTGGTATCTATGATCTCATTCTCCCTAACGCTGCCACCTAACAAGATCACCAAGTCGTTTTGAAGGATTTTGTACGCTAATATTATTTTGCTTTTAATTGCCAGAGGGCATGCATACTCACCAGAGAAAGATAAGAAGATTGGGGAGAAAGCACCCTGCTTCAAAGGGCGTGGTCATGCACGATCATGCCGCAATCCCCTCTCCTCCATTCCTCCATCCTGTGAGGATTTGGGGCATACACACACATGCACCCAGCATGTTTCAAGCAGTGGGGACTGAGATTCAAGCTGCGGTCAGCCATGAGGAATCCGTCTTCCTTAATCACTAAGCTACTGGGCCAGCCATTTGCTATTATTGATGAGAAGAGATTCTTCAAAGTCTTTAAGCTTTATTTCAGCTAAACCTAAATATGTATCAAGATAGATTAATATTGGGAAAATCACAATGAAATTAGATTTCCTTAAGGCAGTGGCTTTTAGATTCCTTTCTCAGCACTGTTTGGGGAGGTGTTCTAAGGACTAACATGACTAGCAGTCAGAGTAGAGGTTTCTAAACTGCTTCTGGACTCTACAACCCTCGCTCAACTAAAATAGTTTTTTTCTCTTTTCTAAATTTGTTTTACTTAGGAAATTGTCAATGGGAATTATTTGAACAAAGGGTTCTGAGACTTAAAGTTTGTGGCCACTGCTCCAAGAGGATATTATATATTTTATAGGGAAGCATCTAATTCTTCTTTCTCTCTTCCTCTCTCTTTTAAATTTGTCAAAGCATGTGTGTACTTGCCAAAGAGAGACAGAGGCAGAGGAGAAGTGGGAAAACACCCACTGTGGGGAATGGTCACACTGCAATCCCGTCCCCTGCATTCCTCCCTCTTTTTGGGATTTTGGGCATTCTCACACACACACCTAGAGTGTTTCTCAAGCTGTCAGATCTGAGACTCCAGTCATGCAGTTAGCCATGGGAGATGCAGCTGCCTTAACCATCATGTCTCTGGCGGGCCCTTTCTTACAGAAAATGAGAATGCAAAGAAAGTGGCACAGGTGGGAGGAAAGGGAGTGCCGCAGAGTCTGACACCAATGAAAGGAGCTAAGTAGAGTTGAAGAAAAGGAGTCAAAGAACCCTCACTAACCTCTCCCTGTCTGTCTTTAAATTTGTTGCAGGTTTCAGCAACATTTGCTGCAAGTTTAGTCACCAGCCCTGCAATCGGAGCCTACCTTGGACGAGTGTATGGGGACAGCTTAGTGGTAGTCCTGGCCACAGCTATAGCTTTGCTAGATATTTGTTTTATCCTTGTTGCCGTGCCAGAGTCGTTGCCTGAGAAGATGCGGCCAGCATCATGGGGAGCACCCATTTCCTGGGAACAGGCTGACCCCTTTGCAGTAAGTTTAGACCTTTCTCTTCTCTGCCAAAAATGAATATGTGAGTTAGTGCAGCATTAATATTTTATTGCAGATGTTTCTTTGGGAAAATGTCTTGAAGGATTTTTGTAACATTTTGAATATGTTTTAGAATAGAGGAATGAAATAAACTAAAAAAAAAATATAGTTGTCTTTGTATCAGTTGCCAAAATTTCTGCATATTCTTTAGGAGTAGTTTATTGTTTTTGATATAAAACCTTATATCTGTCCTTTTTTTTTGTTCTAGTCCCTAAAAAAAGTGGGCCAAGATTCCATAGTGCTGCTAATCTGCATTACGGTGTTTCTCTCCTACCTACCGGAGGCAGGCCAATATTCCAGCTTTTTTTTATACCTCAGACAGGTAAAATTCTATTCTACCAAGGACTATTTTTCATTGCTTAGTGTCATAATAAAAATACTTATCTTGAAATATCTGTAATCAACAGAAAACTGTAAAAATGAGTATCATTTTATAAACAACCGTTCACTAGACTTAAAGCCCTGTTTCATGTGGCTGGTGGTTGTTAGATGTTTTTTATGTGGGTATTTTGTGTATAATGATTTTTGGCTTGGGGCCAGCAGGTGGCGTGGTGGTTAAGGTGCCAGACTCCCACATGACAGCTGTGTTTTGAGTCCCAGACCTGGCAGCTTGAAATCATGCTGGGCATGTGTGCCTGCATTCCCGAAATCCCAGAAGGAGAACGAAGGAGAAGGGATTTGGGTGTGTTCTTTTTTTCCCAGTCAGTGATTTCTTATTTTCCCTCTCACTATCTGTCTCTGGGGAGGGCAGGCACCGGATGGCAAAAACCTTTAAAATAAAAGGATTTTTGTCTTAAGCTTAAAGATGTAATTTTCCCTGTCAACATAGGTGGTTTGAGTTTTATTTGTTGCTTATGTCGGTATTAGGATATGTCAACTCAGTCACCTGCTCAGAGCAGTTAATTTGTGATTTATAGCTATATAAGTAGAGCAGCTATCCAGAAGTGAGAGAAAAAATGTTTTTCCCTTTCACTCTAATCTTACTCGACAGACTAAGCCTTTATCAATACCTGTAAAGAGCACAATATGCTGCAGTATTTATTTATTTGTTTATTTATTTTAAAATTTGAATGACTTTATTGGGATTTTTGGTTTACATATAATTGTTGTACATGTTTTTAAGATACAATGTCTTTTCATGGCATGTATATAGTCTGTAATAATTGAATCAAGAATGTAGCCATACTCGTCCTCTTTGACATTGAACGTTATACATTATACAGAACACTTGATAATAGTTCTAGCTTTTTGAGAGGAGTTGCAGAAGTATATTTTGAATTGTCAGTGATTTTCTTTACTCTGCTTTGGTACCCTGTTTCATAATAGTCTACTTTCTTAATGTGTGTTTTTGTGTCTTATTTGTGATGGAGCCCATGCACGTGCATGTGAGAGCCAAAGAGAAGGATGAATACCTTTGCAGGGTTTGATTTCAACATGATCCCCTTTCTTCAGTCCTCTAACCCTTCAGACCTTGGGCGCTCATCAGACCTTGGGTGCTCGTGCATGTGCCCAGCTTGTTTCAGGCTCATCGGACCAGAGATGCGAACCGTGGTCACCTCATAGGATCCAGCTTCTCTTGAGTGGCGCATTATCACTGCACCACAGAGCTGACCCTGCAATATTTATTTGTAAAATGATTGAGTTGTTTTTATAGTTGTCTCTAAAATTTAGTATATCTTAATTAAAGGACCTACCATGTACTAGTAGGTATTTTTACTATGTTAAGACTTGCTGGGGGGAACCAGCAGTTAGCGTAATGGCTATGTTGCTGGACTCCCACGTAGTCGACCGCGATTTGAGTCCCGGACCCGGTGGCTTAAAATTCACATGCCCAGTGCATGTGTGTATGTGCCCAAGATCCCGAGAGGAGAATGGAGGTGAAGGGGTTGCAGCGTGGCCATCTCCCCTGGGGGGTGATTTCTCACTTTCTGTCTCTATGTCTCTCTCTGTCTGTCTGGTGAGCACACGTGCCCTATAGCGAAAAAAACTCTCAAAAAAAAAATAAATAAAAAAGACTTGTTGGGAACCAGCAGTAAGCGTAATGGCTATGTCGCTGGATTCCCACGTAGTCAACCGCAGTTTGCGTCCCAGACCCGGTGGCTTAGAAGTCACACCGGGCACATGTGTGTGTGTACCCAAAATCCCAAGAGGAGAATGGAGAAGGGATTGCCGTGTGACCATCCCCCCCTGGGGGATGATTTCTCGCTTTCTGTTTCTGTGTCTCTCTCTGTCTGTCTGGCAAGCGCATGCGCCCTATAGTGAAAACCTCTCAAAAAAAAAAAAAGACTTGTTCTTTTTCCTCTGAAGAATTCTTTGTTTATAAGTGAGTTAGAAATAAATGAAATATGAGTTAAGTATGAATTAAGTTTTTGTTTATAAACTTTAGGGGATTCATTTAATGTTAATATACAAGCTGTTGTATTAGTATGGTATTTATTATGTTTTTTTAATTCATTGATGTTACTTTTCTGGAACCCTTCTAGATAATGAAATTTTCACCAGAAAGTGTTGCAGCATTTATAGCAGTCCTTGGCATTCTTTCTATTATTGCACAGGTGAGTTTCCTTTTTGACTAGAGTGTTATCATGGAGGATAACCCTGCCTGGCCATCCAAACACGGCCTTATATAACAATGATATCTTGCTGGAGTCACCGTAGTTAGGAGTCTGAGGTTTGTAGGTTCAGAAACTAAACATTATTAGTGTTGCTAGTATTGATCAGATTTTGGGGATGGGCAGATATTAATCAATATATGATATATAAACCAAAAGGCAAGCTTATTGATATATGATGTATATACTTATGTGAAGCCAGAAATTTTATGTCTTCTTAGTCCTTGTTCTATTATTGATTCACTCATTCACCAATATTTATTGAATACTACTGTGTGTCAGGCACTGCAGATATACCTGTGAACTTCATTAACTCAGTTGTTGAGTTTACATTCCAGTGAAGTAAGATAGAAAATTATTGGGACCAGCAGTTGGCATAATGGCTATGTTGCTGGACTCCCACTCAAACCACGGTTTGAGTCCCGGACCTGACGGCTTAAACTCACGCTGGGCACGTATGTATGCATGCCCAAGATCCCAAGAGAATGGAGGAGAAGGTGTGGCCATTCCCCCTGGGGGGTGATTTCTCGCTTTCTGTCTCTGTCTCTCTCACAAACGCACACGCCCTATAGCAAAAACCTCTCCAAAAAAAAATAAAGATAGAAAATTATTAAATACATCAGTGTAAATGATCGTGTAATGAGAACTCCTGAGGAAAATGGGGAGAGGGGATAAAAAGAGTGTGGAGAGGAAATTAAAAGGCCTTGCTGAAATCAAGGTATCGTTTGAGCATAGACTCAAAGGTATGAGGAAGAAGCTTTGAGAATATCTGAGTACTAGGAATGGAAATAAAACCCTGAGGAGAGACTGCACGTGACATGTGTAAGAAAGCAAGGGGCCCGGGCTGACTGTAGTGGGGAGAACAAGGCGGTTCTAACTAGTGTTAGGAAATAAAGTCCAAGAGATTATCTGGGATCTGGTAGGTCATCATTTAGGACTTGAGAAAAACAGGAAGCCATTGAGGGTTTTGAGCAGAAAAGTGACATGAAGTACATATTTTAGAACCACTTTTAAGAAAATAGAAGATAAAATCCTTTTTTTTTTTTAACCTCTGGAGGGTGGTCACACTACAATCTCTTCTCCTCTGTCCCCCCCACCCCCCAAGGATTTCAGGCATGTGTGCACACATGTCCAGCATGTCTCTCAAGCCTCCAGGTCTGGGACTTAAACCACGCAACCAGCCATGTGGGATCGAGCTACCTTAACCACCTGCTGACCACCACTAATTGACCCAGGAAAGTCCTTTTAATTAGACACGGGTGGTTAGCCATCTCTTGGGTAGGATTAATTCTACAGATTTTACCATTTATAACTTCTTGATCCAGTCTAGTGTTAAAAATCCAGTTTAGATGCTATCATATACCTCCCTCAGCCTCCCCCACCCAATAGGCACACACATGGTTTTACTGTGAGTACTATTGCTAGCATCAGTGTTACCCTGTAAATCTTTGGTCTGGAAAAGCATTGTATTTATGTATTCATTCCTGGCCAGCAGAAAAGTGCTCTTCACCTCTGGAGGAAAATACATTGTTGTCTGTATATAAAATTAGCTTTAAAAAAATCATCATCTGAAAGTATAATAAAAAGAAAAATGTCTAAATAGTAAGGGTGGAACTGTTGAATTTTTTTGTAAGAATTATTTAACTTTATTTATTTTAATTTGACCAGAGAGAGAAACCAAGAAAGCAGGTCTCCAAGTCTGGGCCTCAAACCATAGTCGGCCATGTGGAAGTCCAGTGCCCTTAACCACCATGCCACCTGCTGGCCCTAAGCTGATGAATTTTTAAAGGTTAAACTTACCTTGCAGTCCTGGGATAAACCTAACTGGTCATAACTGTCTTTTTCCATATATCACTAAGCTTAGATTTGCGGATATTTTGTTAAGATTTAGATAGAACAGACCAACAGTGTAATGACACATAAGAGATTAATAGCTGTGAAGTTTTATGGTTTGTTTTTTTTTTTTTGGAAGATTTTTGCTGTAGGGAATGTGAGCTCACCAGAGAGAGACAGAGACAGAAAGCAAGAACCCTCCGTCCCCTAGAGGTAATGGCCACATTGCAGTCCCTTCTCCTCCATTTTCCTCTCAGGATTTTGGACATGCACGCACACATGCCCAATGTGAGTTTCAAGCTGCCAGGTCTGGGACTTGAACATCTGTCGACCGTTTGAAGTCCAGCACCTTAACCATTATGCCACGTACTGGTCCCAGTAACTGTACAGTCTTAAGTTCTGCTTCATACAACTGATCATGGGAGCGTTAGGTACGTGGTCAGTTTGGGCAGTAACACTGCAGACTGAGTGATGAGTTGAAGGAAATGTTTCCTATCTTCAGCCTGGCAGTTAGCACAAGGGATGGAAGATGAAAAGCAGTTTCTGAGAGTGTTACTCTGGTAGGACAGACAAGTAAAAGTAAAGGAGAGGGGTGTGGCTGGATTTGTATTGGAGGGTGGGGGGCGCCAGCCGTGGGCCTGGGAAAGAACAAGCAGCCCTCCAGCCCCATTGCTTGCACAGTCTCGATTCATACAAACCAAGGATCTACAAGGGGTGAGGTCCTTAAGTATCCATGTAGCTCTTGCTGTCTACGTAGATACACATTTTTTAAATTAAAAATAAATAAATAAATAAAAATGAGAAATTAATAGGACTTCAAACCCAGGTAAATGAGTATGTAGTCTGCATGTACATATTAAAAATTATAAGTTTGAATTTTTATTTTTTTATTTATTTATCTAGGTTTTTTTTGCCAGAAGACATATGTACTCGAGAGACAGAGAGGGGGAATGTGAGGAAGCATCCCTCTAATGAAGAGTGATCATCCTCATACTCTTCTCTATCTCTCCCTCCTTCTAGTATTTTGAGCAAACACATGCACCCAGTGTGTTCCTCAAGCCCTGGGTCCAGGACTTAAACCACTCAGTTGGCCATATGGGGTTCAGCTTCTCAACCGCCAGGCTAGGTGCTGGCCTTATTTATCTATTTTGCTAGAGGGTTGTGCTTGCCACAGAGAGACAGAGGGAGAGGAGAAAGCACCCTCTGTGGGGAATAGTCACACTGTGATTCCTTCTCCTCCTTCTCTCCCGCCTTTGGGATTTTAGGCATGCTCACACACATGTCCTGCGCGTTTCTCAAGCCACCAGCACCAGAACTTGAGCAGTGTGGTTGGCCATGTGGGATTGGCTATCTTAATTACCAGGCCACAGAGCTGGCCCAATAATTACATTTTATTTCATTATACGAAATACTACTATACATGATATTATTATGTATAGAGCCCCAAATACAGAGGAATTGTCTTAAATTCTTATTAGCAGAAGTAGACCATTTTTTGACCTCTGTTGGCTTCTTAAACCCGGGAAAGACCAGCGTCTTTCTCCCTCCCCTTCAGGAGCACGGAGCTGCTTGTAGCTCCCTACTTACGTCTCTTACGTTTTTCACCCCTGTGCCTTTGTTCCTGATATGCTTTGTGCCACTCCTCTTCCACCATAAGTATCCCTTCTCTGGGTTCCCGTACTAACTTGAGCATATCTATTACTGTATAGATTTTGTTTCTTTTTTTCCGTTCTTTAATGAGGAAGAGACAGAGACAAAAAGATATGCATCCCAAACAGGGTCTCACAACTCGATTCCGCCAGGCTGCCCCAGCCAGTCAGGATCCATTGGCATGTTCACTGGGCATATACAGATCAGTTCTGGGACCAAACCTTGATCTCCCATGTGGCTTCTAACATTGCACAACTGCTGTGCCACCCTGGCTGGGCCTGCTTCCTAGTTATTTTTGCTACAGTAGTTTGTGAAGTCTAGTAGAGCTCTGAGTCAGTGCAAGGTCAAGATCATGTCATGTTTCTCTATGTCACCCTAGCACCCTATACTTAAGAACACTATTTTTTTCCCATAGTATTTGAACAACTTTTAGGGGGCACTAGTACCTACCAGAAACAGAGAGAAAGGGGCATGGTCATATGCCACTCTCTTCTCTGTTTCTCTGCCCTGTCAGGATTTGGGGCGTACATGTTCAACACACCAGCATGTTTCCAAGCTACTGGGGCCAGAATTCAGGCCTTGCAGTCGGCTACGTGGGATCTGGCTCCTTTAATCACCAGAACACGGGACTGGCTTTAAAACCTT
>NW_006206544.1:4638275-4645376 GCF_000334495.1 Tupaia belangeri chinensis
GGGGAAAGAACAAGCAGCCCTCCAGCCCCATTGCTTGCACAGTCTCGATTCATACAAACCAAGGATCTACAAGGGGTGAGGTCCTTAAGTATCCATGTAGCTCTTGCTGTCTACGTAGATACACATTTTTTAAATTAAAAATAAATAAATAAATAAAAATGAGAAATTAATAGGACTTCAAACCCAGGTAAATGAGTATGTAGTCTGCATGTACATATTAAAAATTATAAGTTTGAATTTTTATTTTTTTATTTATTTATCTAGGTTTTTTTTGCCAGAAGACATATGTACTCGAGAGACAGAGAGGGGGAATGTGAGGAAGCATCCCTCTAATGAAGAGTGATCATCCTCATACTCTTCTCTATCTCTCCCTCCTTCTAGTATTTTGAGCAAACACATGCACCCAGTGTGTTCCTCAAGCCCTGGGTCCAGGACTTAAACCACTCAGTTGGCCATATGGGGTTCAGCTTCTCAACCGCCAGGCTAGGTGCTGGCCTTATTTATCTATTTTGCTAGAGGGTTGTGCTTACCACAGAGAGACAGAGGGAGAGGAGAAAGCACCCTCTGTGGGGAATAGTCACACTGTGATTCCTTCTCCTCCTTCTCTCCCGCCTTTGGGATTTTAGGCATGCTCACACACATGTCCTGCGCGTTTCTCAAGCCACCAGCACCAGAACTTGAGCAGTGTGGTTGGCCATGTGGGATTGGCTATCTTAATTACCAGGCCACAGAGCTGGCCCAATAATTACATTTTATTTCATTATACGAAATACTACTATACATGATATTATTATGTATAGAGCCCCAAATACAGAGGAATTGTCTTAAATTCTTATTAGCAGAAGTAGACCATTTTTTGACCTCTGTTGGCTTCTTAAACCCGGGAAAGACCAGCGTCTTTCTCCCTCCCCTTCAGGAGCACGGAGCTGCTTGTAGCTCCCTACTTACGTCTCTTACGTTTTTCACCCCTGTGCCTTTGTTCCTGATATGCTTTGTGCCACTCCTCTTCCACCATAAGTATCCCTTCTCTGGGTTCCCGTACTAACTTGAGCATATCTATTACTGTATAGATTTTGTTTCTTTTTTTCCGTTCTTTAATAAGGAAGAGACAGAGACAAAAAGATATGCATCCCAAACAGGGTCTCACAACTCGATTCCGCCAGGCTGCCCCAGCCAGTCAGGATCCATTGGCATGTTCACTGGGCATATACAGATCAGTTCTGGGACCAAACCTTGATCTCCCATGTGGCTTCTAACATTGCACAACTGCTGTGCCACCCTGGCTGGGCCTGCTTCCTAGTTATTTTTGCTACAGTAGTTTGTGAAGTCTAGTAGAGCTCTGAGTCAGTGCAAGGTCAAGATCATGTCATGTTTCTCTATGTCACCCTAGCACCCTATACTTAAGAACACTATTTTTTTCCCATAGTATTTGAACAACTTTTAGGGGGCACTAGTACCTACCAGAAACAGAGAGAAAGGGGCATGGTCATATGCCACTCTCTTCTCTGTTTCTCTGCCCTGTCAGGATTTGGGGCGTACATGTTCAACACACCAGCATGTTTCCAAGCTACTGGGGCCAGAATTCAGGCCTTGCAGTCGGCTACGTGGGATCTGGCTCCTTTAATCACCAGAACACGGGACTGGCTTTAAAACCTTTTCAAATGGGCCGGCAGGTGGCATGGTGGTTAAAGGTGCTGGATTCCCACATGGCCTACTGTGGTTCAAGTCCTGGACCTGGCGGCTTGCTTTCTCACTTTCTCTCCCTCTCTCTCTCTCACTCTGTCCCTCTCTGGTCAAATTGAAATAAACAAATGAATAAATAATAAAGTTAAATAAAATAATTTAAAAAAATAAAAAAATAAAACCTTTTCGAATGAGTAGTGAGCAGGACTGGAACATGCCATAATGGTCACATCGCTGGACTCCTGTATGGCCAGCCCCAGTTCAAGTCCTGGACCCAGAAACTTGAAACTCATGCTGGGCGCATGTGTGTACCTGCCCAAAATCCTGAGAGAAGAATGGAGGAAAAGGGATTGAGGCATGGCCATCCTCCCTGGGGGGTGATTTCTTACTTCCTGTCTCTGTCTCTTGTGAGCACATGCATCCTATAGCAAAAATCTCTCAAAAAAAAATTGGGAAGTGTTATGTGTAACTACAGATCTGTAGCTTCTCCCCAAAGTGATAACATCTATTAATGTGGGACAGACCTACCTCCCAGGGGAGCCAGGTAGTTGTATTCCTTTTTGGAGCCTTTTCTTTCTGGCTGTTCTAGACCCATTCCTTCTTTGATACCAGTTCTAACACTCACACTAAATGTATACGAAGACACAGGCATAGTTGGTTTTACACGTTGTCCCTCAGCACTCTCCTCTCTACTCCTCTCTATGCTGCTGACTCCCAAATTGATTGTCTGGGCCAGTCTCAGCTTTTGGCACATCTGCTGGGCCTCTGGGCTTTAACGACCCCAAAACCAAAATCTGGATTCCTCCCCACACAGAGCTCCTTGTCTCCTTCAGTGGCAGCACTACCTCCTGGTTTGGGTCAGAAACCAGGGAGTCATTCGTGATTCCTTTCTTTCTGACCCTGCATCCAGTCTCCCCCTCACCATCTCCCACATCTATCCACACAGAACTCCTTGTCTCCTTCAGTCTCCTTCTGGTTTGGGTCAGAAACCTGGGAGTCATTCGTGATTCCTTTCTTTCTGACCCTGCATCCAGTCTCCCCCTCACCATCTCCCACATCTATCCTGACTGGAGCTTTGCTCATGCCCTCCGTTACTAGGGAGCCCAGTCCATCGGAGTGGCAGGCTCTCCGGTCTCTTCTGTTGTGGCCCCACTACAGTACATTCTCCACTTGGCAGGGAAATTTCATAAAATATAAATTTAGTCGTGCCTCTTTACCATATAAAACTCACTTTCCATTGCAACGAGGATAGAATACAAAGTCTTAACAAGACCTTAATTTCCTCACTCCCCTGTGTTGAGTAAGCTCCTTTCCCGGGCCCTGGCACTTGCCCTCACCCTTGCTTAGCGCTGTCTCTCCCCAAGACTGTCACAGTCCCCCGTCCCTCGAGATGTCACCTCGCAGAGCTTTCCCTGGCTGGCTTGTACTATGCTAGTTTTCACACAGCTACCACTTGGAATGATCTACATTGATAAATCAGTATGCTCATGTTTGTCGTCCCTCCCCTAGAAGTAATCGCTGCTGACTGGAACTTTGACTAACTCCCCATTGCGTCCTCAGACCTAAAATAAAAGTTGAACTTAGGAACTGAACAAATATCTGTTGACAAGTGGACCAAAGCGGATGTCAGCGCTGTTAATCAGCTATGCCATCTTGGTTTAGTTAATCTTTGGGACTCTGTTCTCTCTTCTGAAGATGAGAATTATATTAAACTAAAGGACAGACAGCAAGGTTTTTGTCAAGCACACTGTAAATTGTTCCGTTCTTCCATTGAGACTATCATGACCTTTCAAACTGTGTACTTTCCATAAACACTGAGAATGCACTAGATGCTGGGGATACAAAGGTAAATAAAAGTTTCTACCTTTGAGAATAAAATCAATATCCCCAGTTAGTGTCACATAATTGGTGTCGCAGTCCTTTTTGGAGCACAGATGGGATGTGGGGATGAGATATGAGAGGACGTTCCACACAGCACCAGGCCTGTCCCAGGAACCCAGTATACAGGACGCTAGCCCTAGCCAGAGAGATTGGGTTTTCTGAATTCTATTTTCAATGATTCATCTCATGACTTTAAGAAAATATGTTTACCCGTTTGCTTCAGTTACCATGTCTGTAAAATGAAAATGGGGCTAGGAATGCTCTCTGAGCTTCTTTATTTGAATTAGGATTTATTCTATGAGAATAGCTTCCCACAGAGGGAAACACATTGATTTCCGTAAATGAATACTTACTGGCTAGCAGAGTCAGGTAAAGGGCTTTTAAGCATTTTTGGTAACAGTCATGATACGTGTTGGGGAGGTGTCAGCTTCCTTAGACCAGCGGGCCTGGAACACTGTCTGCTCCAAGGGATCCAGCCTGCCGGCCTGTGCAGCCTGCTCTGGCTCGGCCAGCTCGCCAGCCCGCATTCTTCAGGTCCCTGCCTCCCGGCTGAGGTGGCAGGTATTTAATCGCAGGTCAATCTCTATTTTTCAGTAGCAATTCTTCCTCTTAGGTTGTTTAGCAACAGTGAAAAGGAATGTTTTCTGCCCTGTGAGTCCCCAGAGCATAAAAAGAATCACAGCTTTTGAGAGGAGAGAAATAGATTTGGGGAGAGACATTTGCATTATAGTTCCCTCTCCCTCCCAGCTAATTTTGTGCCAGAGCTTTGGATATATAATCAGTTTTCATTTTCATAACTAGTTGAAGCCAATATCTCATATATTCCACCAATAAAGTTGAGATACTATTGATAGCATCCTCTTATCATTTGGTTATTTTTTATTAATAATTATTTTATTTAACTTTATTGATTTATTTTAATTTTACCAGAGAGGGACAGAGAGAGAGAAGGCAAGAAAGCAAGCCACCAGGTCTTGGACCCAAACTGTGGCTGGCCATGTGGGAGTCCGGCACCCTTAACCACCATGCCACTTGGCCCACCCCTCTTTTGGTTATTTTATAACTTTGGTCACTGGTCCCACTCACAGGCCAGAGAAGCATATTGTTTACTAATTTAGGAGTAAATAACAAGAGGTACCAGCAGGTGGCGTGGTGGTTAAGGTGCCAGACGTGGCTGACCATGGATCAAGTCCTGGACCTGGTGGCTTGCTTTCCTACTTTCCCTCTCTCTCTCTGTGTGTCTCTCTCAGGTCAAATTAAAATAAACGAGTGAATAAATAATTTTTTTTAAAAGAAGTAAATAACAAGATCATGTAGGTGGTATTTGGGGGGCAATCACAATTTAAAACATTTTAGCACACTTGTCAGACTTTAAAGTACCAGCTTAGAGAGAAAGAGTGACCGAATGTTTCTTTTAGTTAGTTATTTTTTGGGGGGCAATTGCTGGTGCTGGGTAAGTTTCTTTTTGTTGTGGTTGCCAGAGAATTTAATCTTACATGGTAGCCAAGCCTTGAACTCAATTTTAAACTCTTGTGATTAAGCAAAAGTCTTAGAGGGAAAAAGTAAGTCCTAATTGTTCAATATCCTTAAAACAATATTCATTTGCTTTTCACTAGCATATATGTGAGTACATCTGATTAACTCTTAAATGATTAACTCAACTTAAAGAATTTTAAGTTACTTTGTTTTATAATTGTATGTTTTAGAGTGTTACCAGTCATAAAAAGTGATTTTCTGAATTATTTTCACTTCTTTCATGGACCTATCTTATATATTATATTTAAAACTTAAGTTAAAATAGCAAAGAAACATCATCTGATGTCCTCAATCATTGCTGAATTTCTGTTAACTTTTAAAGAAAAGTCAATGCAGAAAGTCCTCATTCACGATATTATTTATTAATGCTTACCATGTGCCAGGTACAATGCTAAGCACTTAAAAAACAATCTCTCACTAAGTTCACTTGACAAGGTTTTGAAATAGGTGCTCTCATCTTGCGTTTTGTAAAAGAAGCTCTGAGTGATGTGACTTGCTCAGGGTCACACCAGTAGAGCCAAGATTGTGATCCAGGCTGTGCTCTTCATTATACTCTACTTTCCCCAAATCATACTTGTTAAACCTGTTTTTTTGTTCCTAAAAGCACTGTGGTTTCAACAGACTGATTTAGGTGAACAACATTTGGATAATCATTTCATTGTCAGTTTTTTGTCGTTTTTGCTGTAGGGCATTTGTACTTGGCAGAGAAAGCAAGAACTCACCCCCCAGTGGGTATGGCCATACCAAAATCCCTTCTCCTCCTGTCTCCTTTCAGGGTTTTGGGCAGGAAAACCCACGTGCCTGGCATGATTTTCAAGCCATCAGGTCCAGTACTCGAACCTCAGAGTTGGCCATGTAGGATCCAGCACCTTAATCTCCGTACAGCCTGCTGGCCCAAACTGTCAGTAGTTCTGTAGTTGGGGATTAAGCGTAAGGGCTAACTCAAACTAACTTATTTAAAGCTATTACGAAACAGAACTCCAAATCACTGGTTAGAACTAACACTACAGCTCATAGCTGCTGACTTCAGTGGCCCCTAGGGGCCAGACTTCAGTGGCCCCTAGGGGCCAGCAGGTGGTATGTATGGAGGTCAGAGTGGCCGGATCCCACGGACGGACTTCACAGTTCCAGTCCTCGTTCCAGCAACTTGAAAATCATACCAGGTGTCTGTGCGTGCATGGCCACGCCCCACGGGGGAGTTATTTCTCATGTACTGTGTAGAGTTTGTGGTTTTGTTTGTTGCTTGTTTTTCAGTTTTTTCCTCTCTGAATCTGCGTCTATACCAGCAGAGGGGCTGTCCACCTGCTTCTGTAGCTTGGAGCAGTGACCGCACTGCTCAGGGCGGTTGTAGAAAGGCCAGAGCAGGCCTTTTACACTATAAATGGAGACATCACCGGATATTTTATTTTTCAAAAGAAAAAATGATTATTCTGATAAACTTTTTGTCTTTGTGTTTTTCCAGACCATAGTCTTGAGTTTACTTATGAGGTCAATTGGAAATAAGAACACCATTTTATTGGGTCTGGGATTTCAAATATTACAGCTGGCATGGTATGGCTTCGGTTCAGAACCTTGGTAAGTGTATTTTGAAGTTAATTTTCTTCATCTTGGCGTTTTCTTTTTTGTTTTTATTTGCTTCCCAAGTAAGGAGTATATTTTAGTCTTTCTCTCACGATGTTTTCCCTTTCCAGGTGTATATAATACAAATCTCCCACTTGTGGTATAGATATATATTGTCCTTGAATGACTTGAGGACAGAAAGGTGACTTATTGCTAAGTGAGAGACTGAATTTTATAATAAGGTCATCAAGCTTTTGGATCTCTAAGGTGCATTTAATTAGATCAGTTTGTCACTAGGAACATGCGTGTAACAGCAGTAAGGCCCTGAAAGCATCATTTAGTTTTGTTTTTCTGGTTAGAAAAAGTTATCTAGTAGCATGGATTAGATAAAGGCAAACCAGAAATGCAGAGGTCTTTGTTTTGGTTTTGGCTTCACGCTCT
>NW_006206544.1:4645407-4663104 GCF_000334495.1 Tupaia belangeri chinensis
TTTTCTGGCCAGTCTGGTTCCCCGCAGGGAGCTTGATAGTAACAGCCAATGCTAATGTCATCTAGCCAGGCCTCCCACGTCTCAGACACCTTTGTGCTCAGGGACTGCAAGATTGAACTCCACTGTGTATATGGATGTTTCTAACAACTGAGTGCCGTATGTTTGGGCTCGGATCTGAGTAAGCATCGAGAGTGTTTTTGTGGAAGGCTTGTTTCCCAGTCTAGCTTGTTCAAAGAGGTGCTCACAATCTGAGGGGTTTTTTTTTTGGGGGGGGGAGAGGGTAGAGGATTTTTGCTATAGGACACGTGCGCTCGCCAGAGAGAAACATAGAGACAGAAAGCGAGAAATCACTCCCCAGGGGGGATGGTCACGCCACAGTCCCTTCTCCTCCATTCTCTCGGGATCCTGGGCACGCACACACATGTGCCTGGTGTGAGTTTTAAACCACCGGGTCCAGGACGTGAACTGCGGTCGACTACGTGGGAGTCCAGCGACATAGCCACTACGCCAACCACTGGTCCCCAATTTGAGTTTTTTAAAAAACATTTATTTGAAAGATCTTTGCTATAGGACGTGTGTTCTCGCCAAAGAGAGACAGAGAGACAGCTAGAAATCACCACCCAGAGTGGATGGCCACCCGCAATCCTTTCTCCTCCATTCTCCTGTTAGGTTTTGGGCACACACGCACATGCGCCTGGTGTGTTTCAAGCTGCCAGGTCTGGGACTCAGGCTGCAGTCAGCCACATGGGAGTCCAGTGTCTTAACCACCACAACACCTGCTGGCCCCAAAACATTTATTTTAAACATCAAGCCAGGAGTGCCCAAGTTATATTACTTTATTTATTTATTTTTGGAGAGGTTTTTGCTATAGAGCGCGTACGCTCGCCAGAAAGAGACAGAGAGACAGAAAGCGAGAAATCACCCCCAGGGGTGATGGCCATGCTGCAGTCCCTTCTCCTCCATTCTGCTCTCGGGATCTTGGGCACGCATGCCTATGTGCCCAGCGTGAGTTTAAACCACCAGGTCCAGGACTCGAACTGCAGTCAACTACATGGGAGTACAGCGACACAGCCATTACGTCAACTGCTGGTCCCTGTACTACTTACCTTTTTACAACTTAAAGATCAGATCAAATCAGTGATATCTTCGCACTGAATCAGAAGTCTGGGGGAACCTTGCTGAAAGACTTGCTGGCCTCACGTCTTTGGACACACTTGATGTTGTTTGTCTTAATGTGACATTATCCTCAGCATGACCTCTTAACTTCCTGCACAAATAATATGCAGCACAGTATACAATTTGGAACATGACATCCCTGTTTTATACTGAAGCCTCACACCATTCTTTTTTTTTTTTTTTTTGGAGAGGTTTTTTTTTTTTTTTCTTTTGCTATAGGGCGTGTGCGCTCGCCAGAAAGACAGAGAGATAGAAAGTGAGAAATCACCCCCCGGGGGGGATGGCCATGCCGCAATCCCTTCTCCATTCTTCTCTCTGGATCTTGGGCACGCATGCACACGCACCTGGCCCTCACACCATTTTTTAGCATAAGTGGCTATGCTTCTGTTTCCTAAGAGGGAGAACATGGTTAGACTTCTAAATGACTTTTCCAGAGTCCCCTAGTAAGGAAGAAACAGAGTGTACACTTGTCCTTTTTCCTGAACCACAGCCATTTCGCAGTAAGAGTTATATGAATTTAATTATGTAGCTGGTTTTCACAGGTCTAGAGGAGGACTCACTCTCTCCTGCTGCTTCGATTACAGGATGATGTGGGCTGCTGGGGCAGTGGCAGCCATGTCGAGCATCACCTTTCCAGCTGTCAGCGCACTCGTTTCGCGAACTGCAGATGCTGATCAGCAGGGTAAGTTGGTGGCACCAATGATAAAAGCTGAAGATATTCTAATCCTGACTTCTCTCTCTTCCCCCTAAGTACTAATATAAGTTATCTCCAGGGTAAAGAATTTTGAAATTGTTTTAGTGGTAAACAAGAAAAGCAGATTCCAGGCTATAATCCTTGGTGGATATATATTCCCGTCTCTCACTTTAAATATATGTCCTTATCTGTTCTTTTGTTAGAAAATTTGGCTATGAGGGACCAGCAGATGGCGTAATAATTATGTCACTGGACTCCCATGTAGTTGACCACAGTTCAAGTCCCGGACCCAGCAACTTAAAAGTCACACTGGGCGCATGTGTGTGCATGTCCAAGATCCTGACCTGATGGAGAGGAGAAGGGATTGTGGCATGGCCATCCCTCTGGGGGGTGATTTCTCGCTTTCTGTCTCTGCAAGCACATGTATCTTATAACAAAAATCTCTCTTAAAAAAAAAAGAGAGAAACTTTAGCCATGAGTCTATTACCTTATATTCACTGAACTTTTATTTATTATTTGCTGTGTTGTGCTAGCTACTTTGTGATACATTCATAACCCTTTTATTAAAATCTTATGGTTTGGGGGCCAGCAGATGGCATAGTGGTTACTTCACTGGATTCCCACATGACCGACCATGGTTTGAGTCACAGAACTAGTGGCTTGAGAATCATACCAGGCACTTGTACATGTGTGCCCAAGATCCCAGGTAGAGAATGGAAAAGAAGGGATTGCAGAGTGGCTATACCCTCTGGGGGGGGATTTCTCACTTTCCCTCTCACTGTCTCTGACTCTCTCCAGCCAGTGCCAAATTTATGTTGTATATATTTAAAAAAAAAATTGGGGGACCAGCAGATGGTGTAATGGTTTACATCACTGAACTCCCACATGGCTGTCCGTGGTTCAAGTCCTAGACCTGGTAGCTTGAAACACACGCCAGGCACGTGTGCATGTGTGCCCAAACTCCTGAGGAAAGTGGAGAAGGGTTAGTGGCATAGCTGAGCCCCCTGGGGGGAGATTTATCCTCTGTCTGTCTCTTTCTTTCTTTCTCTGTCTTTCCAGTAAGCACATGGGCCCTATAGCAAAAATCTTAAAAAAAACACTTATGGCTTAAGTTCTCTAAAGGCATGTAACAAATGTGTCTTCATCATCTTACATTTCTCTGGTGGGTGTATTTCATTTTTGGACTGCTACAGATACAGAATAACTCCTTGGAAAGGATATGCTTTAACTAGGTATAAGAAAAAGCAGGGGAGTTATTAAAGCATGGCAGTAGCCACTTGATTAATGAATGGGGAAGGAAAGGTCTGTGGTCAAAGCAAGTTGGATTTTAAATTGGAGGGAAGCTCTCAAAGAGATTTAAAAACAGTCAAACTATTAAATGAGTTACTAAAAGGGGTCTTTTTTTTTTTTTGTCGTTTTTGTTATAGGGCATATGCGCTTGTCAGAAAGAGACAGAGACAGAAAGTGAGAAAATAACCCCCCAGGAGGGATGGCCACACCACAATCACTTCTCCATTCTCCTCTTGGGATCTTGGGCACGCATGCACACGTGCCTGGTGTGAATTTTAAGCCACCAGATCTGGGACTTGAACCACAGTTGACTACATGGGAGTCCAGCGACATAGCTATTATGCCAACTGCTGGTCCCACTAAAAGGGGTCTTAAATAACTGCTTGGGAACAGTTTTTAACAACTGGTACTTGTGAACTCATGATTGATTCTTTAACTTGGAAGTTTAAAGGCTGAAATATAGGGAAGTGGAGTGTTTACCCACTTGTTCCTAGTTAGACCTTTACAGGGTAAATCTGAGCTGATGTTTGCACAGGATAGTTCATTATACTTTGTAGCACTAATGGCTTCCCAGTGGTCTGTTTTTCCTTTTTTTTTTAAAGAGAGATTTTTGCTATAGGGCATGTACACTCACTGAAGAGACAGAAATTGAGAAACCATCCCCCAGGAGGGATGGCTACACCATATTTTTCTCCTCCCTCTCCTCTTGGGATTTTGGGCACATATGGACATGTACCTAGCCTGAGTTTTAAGTCGCCAGGTCCGGGACTCAAACCACAGCTGACTACGTGTGAGTCCAGCGACATAACTATTATGCCATCTGCTGGGCCCCCAAGTGGTTTAAAATGCTACTGTGGTACATTGCTAATGTCTAATCAAACCCTTGATTTTACATCCAGTGTTTTCATATTTGTAGTAGTTATAGAGTAGGAGAAAAAAGTTAGTATACTAAATGGTAATTTGTTTAAACTTCAGGTGTTGTTCAAGGAATGATAACAGGAATTCGAGGCCTGTGCAATGGTCTAGGACCAGCCCTTTATGGATTCATTTTCTATATATTTCATGTGGAACTTAAAGAGCTGCCAATGACAGGGACAGACTTAGGAACAAACACAAGCCCTCAGCACCATTTTGAACAGGTAAGTCTTTATTCACAGGATAAAACTGTATAGTTTCTTTCATTGGATTAAATGATGATGTTCTTCTGTCACATTAACCTTTATGTGAGGTTCTCATTAGATTGAATAAACATCAGTCTAAGAGACTATTCTCCATCTTACGAAGTTTGCTGTACATAGTTTTCTCCTTGAGAATGAAAAATGACTTACATATCTAGTCTGTCACATTACACCTAATGTCAAACAGCCATTTCTCTACATTACTACTTGTGTTTCACCTGCAACTTTTGTGATGTCACAGTCCCCTGTGTTCAGCCTGCCTTCTGTATGAAAAGTCAGTTGATGTACTGGTAAATACCTTTGTTCCTTTGTTTGCTAAACTTCTCTCCTTACAACTGAAAATATTAACGCCAAACACTGATCACTTTAACCAATTCAGACAGCTCATCGGTTTCCTGGCTTGTTTGGGAGAATTGTACACTAATTTTCCAACAGCTAAGATTTATTTTTAAAATAATGTTTGTAGGCTACAGACAAGTAAAACTGGAAGTGCAAGTCTGTGTTAAGAATGTTTCTTTTTGTGGTATCAGCGCTGTTTTTCTTACTTTGTCACTTGAGAATGTAATAATCTTTTTGAAACAAAACAGTAAATGATTCTGCTACTGTAGTTAATATTGTATGCTACTTGATTTTTGCTCTTGGGATCTTCTTACAACTGTTTCTTCTTGGACTAACAAATTAAATGAAGGCTTACAGAATATCTGTGGTCAGGTTTCCTGCTTAAAGTGACAGAATATTTTTGTGTTGGATGTTTTGCCAGCTGTTACCCCTATAATTTATACTGAGAGTATAATAGTTATCTCTTTTTTCTCGAAAAAGGATACTGTTTATAACTCATTTTAATAAAGAGGAACTTATAATTCATAGCAGTCAGTTGTTACCAAAAAAAAAGTTTCTTACAAATAAAAGTAATTGTGTAAAAATCCTGATTATTTTCTTTTTCCTCAGAATTCCATCATCCCTGGCCCCCCCTTCCTCTTTGGAGCCTGTTCGGTACTGCTGGCTCTGCTTGTTGCCTTGTTTATTCCAGAACACACCAATTTAAGCTTAAGGTCCAGCAGCTGGAGAAAGCACTGTGGCAGTCACAGCCATCCTCACAGTACACAAGCGCCAGGAGAGGCCAAAGAACCTTTACTCCAGGACACAAATGTCTGACGGCCGCGATCAGGAAGATTTTTCTATCAGCACCCAGGTCTTAGTTTTCACCTGTAGTTCTGGATGTACATTCCATTTCCATCCACAGTGTACTTTAAGATTGTCTTAAGAAATGTATCTGCATGAACTCCGTGGGAACTAAGGAAAGTACTAAAGAAAGAACGGGACAGTTTTCCAAAGATGTTACAATTTCTTTTGAAAAGAAACCTTTTGTTTATTAGTACCAGTTTCTTGCCACTAAGCTGTTTTGTTTTATTATTCATCCTTTAATTAAAAGCTATATATGTAACTTCTTAGATATTAGCATACGTCTCTGCTACCATTTCCTTAAGGTGTTGAGCTTTAACTCTATTTATACTGACTCAGTGAGACAGAGTAGGTAGTATGGTTGTGGACCTGTTCGTTTTAACATTGTAAAATCTTGAGTCAGATTTTAATATTGTAAAATCTTGGGTCAAATAATTCAAAGCCTTAATGCAGATGCACTAAAATAAAGAAATGGTAAATGAGTTGTTTGCATTAAAAAAAACTCAAGAAAAAAATTGTACTAAATCTGAATCATGTTTCAAGCTATTTGCAGTAATTTTGTTTTAAACATTCTCCACTGTTTTTGAAGTAAGAAAGTATCAGCCATTTAGAATTTAAATTGGGGTGTTTAGAGCCTGTGAAGCTAAGTGCTGGCTCACATTTGTTCCCCAGCTCCTTCTTATACCACTATTCTTTTACTGTTTGCATAATCATAAGAACCTCAACACTTGAATACATAATCTAAAAATTATATAGTAAAGCTGGTAGCCTTGAAAATGTCAATGTGATATCTAGATGTAGATAAATATATATAGTGGCCTTTCAGGACTGTCACAGTAACACTTTATTTACAGAGCTAATGTTTGTCCTAAATTTTCAGGACCCTAGAGGAGAGCTTTATACAATTACTGATGTGAATTTCTCTAAAGTGTATATTTTTGTGTCCAGTTATATTATTTAAAAAAGTGTTACTTTGTAAAAATTGTACATAAAGTATTGTATAGTTTACACTGTTTTCATCTTGTGTGTGGTTATTGCTTAATGCTTTTTAAACTTGGAACATTCACTATGGTTAAATAAGGTCTTAAAATGTAAATATTCTGTTAATAAAATTAAATATTTTAATGAATTTTTTTTTAAAAAAAAGTCTTGATCTGTGAGTCCCTATAGAGCTTGTTTGCTTTGTTACCATAATACTTTTTATGGTAACAAAGCTTTATCCCTTTTTCCTCTTAATCCATTTCTTTTCCCTCACTATAGAATACTTATAGAAAGATAAGCAGAAAGAAGTGAAAATTTAGTGTGCAAATTAGCCAAAAGAAGTTGATTTCCGGGAACCAGCAGTTAGCGTAATGGCTATGTCGCTGAACTCCCACATAGTCGACCTCGGTTCGTGTCCTGGACCCGGTGGCTTAAAACTCCCAAGATCCCGAGAGGAGAATGGAGGAGAAGGGATTGTGGCGTGACCATCCACCCTGGGGGATGATTTCTTGCTTTCTGTCTCTATGTCTCTCTCTGTCTGTCTGGCGAGAGCACGCGCCCTATAGCGAAAAACCTCTCCAAAAAAAAAAAAAGAAAAAGTTGATTTCCTAAGCATAGATGTTATATATCAATCCTAGTTTTTAAAATGTACTTGTCTTTTATATACATCATACTCTATCCCATTGATTTTAATACTTTATTAACAAACCTCATAGTTTACAGAAAAATAATATTAAATGTAACATTTCAATTATCAACACATATACAATTTTACACTGCAAAACAATTTCAAATAAAAATTTAAGAGGTAGAACAAGGAATTAGCACACTCAGAAGTTTGTATATATACATTTAATACACAAAGAAATCTTTAGCAGGTTGATATTATAAATTATCTCTAGCCTGTATTTTGGACATTTTCGTGTATGTCAAAAGGGTATCTATATTTAAAAACTACCTGTATGTCATATTCCAGTCACAGCGTTCTATGTACATTGCAATAGTATTTTCACCAAAGCTGATTCTAATATTGTGAAGAGGCTTCCTTCCAGATTAATAAGTACTTTCAAGTTACTGTACAGAGTATTGTCACTAACATATCTAAATGAGGGGAGGATGTTACTGTCTAATATCACTGACTGAGTTTCCCGATTAGATTCCTAGTTGGAGGCAACCTACAGTTACCAGCAGTTTCCAAGTATATGATGTAAGATAATGGCTTCGTTTTAAAAAGTAGCAAAGATTCTTTGTTTTATCCTGGAACCCAGGTAACACTGGTATCTTAAAAATGTCTCTCCTTCATTTGTGTAATAAAGAACTCGAAAAAAATTTTAAGCTATCACATAAGTATTTGCAAACAAAAGTTGATTTAGAAGACTCAATAGAATGCTACTCTGTGTTGGACAGCTGTCAACAAGAAAGCAAAAATGGGGCCCTATGATTCTAGGTGAAGTTTTAAAAATCATTTTTATCCCAAACAACTGTTTTTAGTTTTGCTATAGGGTATGTCCACAGCAGAGAGAGGGAAGTGAGAAAGCACCTCCCAGGGAGATGGCCATGCCACAGTCCCTTCTCTTCTAGTCTCCTCTTGGGATTTTGGACCCCTCATGCCCAGAGTGTTTTCCAAACTGCTAGGTCCGGGACTCAAACTATGCAGTCGGCCATATGGGATCCAGCTGCCTTAACCACCATGCCACAGACTGGCCCTCTAATGACAATTCATAATTAAAATTTAATTGTAGGGAAGAGAAAAAAGTTCTATTTCTAAATTATTTCTTTTGCTTACTTTATTAAGTAAACATTAAAAAGAACCCAGGTTTTGACAAACACAATGACTATTCATGATGCTGTTGAAGATTTTCTGTAGCCCCTCTTCACTGTCATCTCAGTCAAATATTAATTCATCTGTACATAAACCAAAGTATCCTTCCCAGTAAAGAGTAAATTACAAACAATCACACTAAAAATACAGCATAAGTTTTAAAATGCCACTGATAAGGATTTAATAAAGTAAGTAAAATTCCAAATTAAGGGGAAAAACTTTCAGGAAACACTAAAATTCTGTATTAAAAGCTTTTCAGCTCAAATGACCAATGCACTTGATACCTAATCTGGTCATGTAAATACAATGTCCAAGTTATTTTTATATCAAATGTATTGAATAGACTTATGATAACTAATTTTAATGTTTCAAGTGAAATACTTGTATTTACCTGCTCTGAAGACTTAATTCATTTCTGTCATTTAAGGCAACTTTAGAAATGTCCCTTTAATGTAAATGCCAATAATATAGACATCATAGGATATAATAATTTTTCCCTCATAATTCTCAAGTGGCAAATTTAAAACTTATACCAGTAAAAATGATAAAATGAATTAATATTCTTTGGTTTCATACTTTTATGGTCTAAACAGGTTTTAATATACCCAGATTTTCAATATAATTAGAATATCCCTTTATAAGGACCAATCCTTCCTTAGAACTGAATTTCTAAGGAATACTTTAATAAAATTCATACTGCTATCCAATAAAACACCATGTTCACAAACCAAAAGATGCCATTTACTTAATCTTTACCAATTCTCAAATAGAAATTTGTTCACCACCTGCTATTTTATTAGTGATAGCAGTATTTGATAAAAAGATCCAAATGATCTAAGAATAAGTGAAATAAAATTTGAAATTTGCATAAGATTTGACTTTTGTTAATATATTTCTAAACAACCTGAGTTTCTAAAATAACACAAAGTAAAAGATAACCCTAGAATTAACTGTTTGGTAACAGCCCAGGGAAATAGGCGGACGAGACAGAAGGGAGCACAGCAGCTTTGGAAGATGTCTGCAGTGCTCCTAGCGGGCCGTCTTTCTGCTGGTCTGCAAGTGAGGACAAGAAGAGATGACTGGGTTTCACTTAAGTCTTTACATGTACATTTAATATAACCACAACGAACAGAATCCGGTCAGAAATGTCTTCTCACCTGAGTTACTAAACAGATTCTGGCTGAGTCCACGCAGAGGAATGCTATCTTCCCTTTTTTTCAGGTATTTAGATTCCAGCCCTAAATTTTCACCGCTTAAAAAAGAAAGTAGTAATTACTTTAACAAAGTATTTTCTTTTTATTAGTTAATTTTGAAGGCTGACCTAATATGTACACGCATAGGATATATATAATGTTACTAAGTTACAGCTTAACTTCTATCAGAACATGTTCACTTTTTTTTTTTTTTTTAAGTTTATTTCTAAGAGAGAGAAATACAGCAACTCCCAGTGGTCCTGAAACTGACCTACTCCCAGCGTCAGCCCTCTGGGAGCAGGCACAGTGAGCTAAGGGTTAGTGCTGATACCTCATGGAGGTGTCAGAATGTGAACCAGTAACCTTCCCATGTGGGTCTACCCCACAAGCATTGTGTTTTACTGCCATGCCACCACCTCGCCCTCTTCACTGTCTTCTTAGGCAAATATTAGTCATCTGTACGTAAACCAAAGTATCCTTTCTAACAGAGTAAATTACAATCACTAAAAATTATAAGGGCTGACAGAGGACTATGGGGGAAATGAAAACTATGAGGACTGTGAAGTTCTAAACAGTAGTCCATAAGTGATACATGATAATAAAGACACACGTGCATGCCTTGAGAAAAAACATTTCCTTACTTGATCATTTCTAACTCATCCTGTATTTAAAATGAGGAAGAGCCAGCTAGTGGCATGGTGGTTAAAGCAGATGTATCCCACAAAGCCAACTAATCGGTTCTAGAACTGGACCCAGCAAGTTGAAAAGCATGCCAGGTGTGTATGCATGCATGCCCGAAGTCCCAAAAGGAGGGAGAAACGTAGAAGGGATTGCAGCGTGACCATGCCCCCTACGGGACGCTTTCTCACTTTCTCTGGCGAGCAAACACCATCACGCAAAAATTTTTTTAAATAAAAAAATTCAAACATTAAATAAAATGAATAGATTTCCTGAGACCAGCAGTTAGCGTAATGGCTATGTCGCTGAACTCCCATGTAGTCGACTGCGGTTTGAGTTCCGGACCCGGTGGTTTAAACTCACGCCGGGCCGTGTGCATGCGTGCCCAAGACCCCAAGAGGAGAATGGAGGAGAAGGGATTGCGGCATGGCCATCCCCCCTGGAGAGTGATTTCTCATTTTCTATCTCTCTGTCTCTGTCTTTCTGGCAAGCGCACGCGCCCTGTAGCAAAAACCTCTCCAAATAATAATAATAATAATGAATAGATTTCCTTTTCCTTTGACCAGAAGTTCTTCCAAATTTTTTTGTACTTCAGAGTGGTCATTATCAACTTATTAATGCATATTATGTTCAATAAAATAATGAATTCTGGTCAGGTGACTACAAACATGCAATTTTTTAAGAAAAAAAAAGGACATTCCTGTATTTTTCACCTTTCTACCTATAGATGTATTACTTTCTAAGTCTGCCCAGTGTTAATATTATGCCTAATAGTACACTTGTAATGAGCTAAAGGCTCTTGCAAAATATTGACAATATATCCTTAAAATTAAAAGATGGTCTTTTCTCTATTTTTAGAAAAATCAGTGGTGAATTGTTTCTTAAATTTTATCTCTTGTTTTTTCCCCTTTAACCTTTAACATACTTTGCTGCTAGCTGACAATGAATAGAATAATAAACCAATTATCAACAGAAAAAACTTAATACTGCCAAAGAGTCCTAATTTTATGGACAGACAATTGTTTGATTTTATACTACACATAAAATTATTATATTTTTTCAAAGTAAAATTGGTCTTGGTGTATATGATGATTAGATACAGATACATAAACGTTTTGGTATTCATACTATTAATGAATTCCTCTCAAAAAAAAAAGAAAATAAATGAGTGTCACAGATAGGCCTTAAAATCATTATAATTTAACTAAGGAAACAAAATGTTAAAAAAAAATTACAAACAGGAAAAGTCTGCATGTATGAGTCTATTAACCACAAGTCATCTCAACAAACTTCACTACATAAAACCTGCTAAATACCTAAAAAATCAGGAAGGAATAGCAGGCAAAACAGAAGTCATAAATTTGCAGTAAAACTAATTTATGCTATTTATGGGATAATTTCAGAAAAAACATTGCTATTATTCATCATATATTTCTACCAGATTAAATAGCAGATTTCTTAGATTACATTGGAAGCAGTAAATCAGAAAAATTGAAAGGTTCTGAGGGTAGACATAGCACACAGGAAAATAAAAACAGCTGAGTATAAGGAATTTAAAAATATTTCCATGTACATTTCCAAGGATATTTGAGGGCAATCTTTGGTTATGCAGGAAAATCTGAAAAAATTTTACTGTACATCCAAGAGTAACTTACTATAGTTAAAAAAAAAAGACAAACTTTTTTATGGCTAAAAGTAACTCAAACAGCAACCCAAAATGTCTCAGGAAAACAGGTAGGCATCTAAAAGATTTCAGGCTCAGTAAAAATTCAAGATGGCCTTCAAAACGCAAACATGGCCCAGGCATGGTGTCGCAGGCAATAGGGTATCAATGTGCAATGCTGGAGCCATATGAGAAGGCCGGGATCTCAGACCCTAGGTCAGCTCGAACACACAAGATGCACCATGTGTGCACCCATGATCCCAGCTAGGCTTGGAGGGTGTGGGAGGTGGGGACAGGGGAGTGTTATGGCACAGTGAGACGCTGTCTAGGGTGCCTGCCTCTCTCATGAAACAAATACATACCTTTAAAAAAAAAAAAAAGATAAACATTAAATTTTATCTCAATGAATACTTACTTTTCCTTGTCAGTTGAGGAAGGCATACTAATAGTGGCTCCTGACTGAGCATCTCCTAGTGATGTATTTGGTTTTGTAAATTGCAAATTAAACTGAACCTGTGAAGAGGGAAAACATCTCATGCAACTGAATTGTTGATAGGTGGTTACACTTTTTTCTGAAAAATCTAGATAAAAACATACATTTTACATATATTTTATAACACAAATACTTTCTATAGAGATTTTTAAAATGTTATCCCTCCTTACCAAAAGAGTAACAAGTTTCTGTTACACAAACAAGATGATTAACACACAAATGACTCTTATAACAATTATTTTGAAACAAAACTATGAACACCAATATAACCAAATAAGAGTTACAGTGTTAAAACCAAGCAAGCAGTCATGAACCACATAATATTTTGGTCAACAATGGAATACGTACATGTGCTTCCAAAAGATAATAGCGTAGGTTTATAGTAAGATACACCATCTAGGTTTGGCTAAGTACTCCATGAAGTTTGTGCCATGACGAAATCACAAAGGATTTCTCGGACTGTATCTCCGTTGTTAAGCAAGACATGCTGTACCACAGTAAAGCAGTTACCTCATGCGTTTCCTTTTCAGGAACATATAAAGCCTATGTTATATGTGTTTGCAATTCTAAATGAGGGGACCAAGAGATGGTGTAATAGTTATGTCCCTAGACTACCTCATAGTCGACTACAGCTCGAAACCCGGACCCGGCAATTTAAAACTCACACCAGGCACATGTGCGTGCATGCCCAAAATCCCAAGAGGAAAATGGAGAAGGGACAGCAGTGTGGCCATCCCTCGTGGATACAACATGACTTCTTACATTATATCTCTCTGTTTCTCTGGTGAGTGCATGTGCCCCACAGCAAAAATTATCTCTTAAAAAATAAAACTAAATGAGGACTCGTGATTTAAATTTTGTAATACTCAGGGACCAGAAGGTTGCATGGTGGTTAAGGTGCTGGACACTCCCACATGGCCATCCATGGTTCAAGTCCTGGACCTGGTGGCTTGCTTTCTCACTTCCCCTCTCTGTCTCTCTGGTCATTAAAATAAATGAATGAATAAATAAAAATAAATAAATCTTTTTTAAAAATTTATGTAATCAAAAATCTATGCCAAAATCCAAAATAAAATAGTACATAAGACTGTTAGTGCACTGCTCCAAAGAAGGTGGATCCCACATGGTGACCATAGTTCAAATTCCCAGCCCAGTTAGCCTGAAACATGCTGGACATATGTATGAGTGCCCAAGATCTGACAGATGGAGAAAGAGGACTGCAGTGATCAGAGCCTTTGGAAGGTGCTCTCTTCTTTCTCTCTCTCTCACATGTGTGCTCGTGTCCTGCCCTGTATCATGAATAAAAAATTTAAAAAAAATTCTTAAATGACCAGAATTTCCTAAACTGATAAAAACCAAATGAAGAAGTTAAAAAAAAAATCATAACACACAGGCACCAAACAAAGGCACAACATTGTTAAGTTGCTGAAAATCAATGCTAAAGAGAAAAATCTTAAAAACACGCTGAGGAGTGGGGGACTGCGTTCGCACTCTCCCCTGTTTTTTTTAAAAAAGGAAAGATAAAAAAAAAACACGCTGAGGAAAAAGTGACTTTTGAAAATCAACAAAACCCTATTATGAACTGGTAAAAGCCACATGATCATAACAGTTGATATGGAAAAAGCACTTGACAAAATTTATCATCCATTCCCAATAAAAGCTCTCAGCAAATTAGGAATACAAGAAAACTCCCCTAATCTGAAAAGCACCATCTAGAAATAATCTGTAGTTAACATACCTAATGATGAAAGTCATAATGCCCTTTCCTGAAGATCAGAGCAGGGCCACAATGTATGCAATCACTGCCACGTTATCTGAACTGTGCTAGAGGTTCTAGCCATTGCATTAAGGTATAATAAATAAATAAAAAGTGACCAAATTAAAAAGGAAGAAGTAAAATTGTCAATATCTTCAGACGACAGGTATCTGTGTAGAAAAATAAAATCAAACAAAATCTACCAAAAAAGTAATGTTAAATAAATGAGTTTAGCAAGGTTTCTGGATATAAGAGGAATATTCAAAAATCAATTAGATATCTATGTATAAATAAATATTCTAATAAAAAATAATAATTACATTCACAACAGCATCAAGAGGAAGAGGCTCAGCCATAATGCTGCAAGTGGCAGGGGCCATTGCACATTACTGAGCCATACTGGAAGGCTCCAGTCAGGGCCATCAGGTGACCTCAACGCTCCAAGAGTACCCACAAGCACACTCATGATTTTACATGGATAGAATGTTGGGAACGTCTACAGCATGGTGAGACCCTATCAAGAATACCTGTGTGTGGGTGAACAAATGAATACATAAAACTTAAAAATATATTTTTAGTAATAAATTTAACAAGAAAAATATAAGTCTTTCACATTTCAGAAAAATGCTGCTGAAATAAATATCTCAGGACAAGCAGATGGCATAATGGTTATGTCACTGGATTCCCATGTAGTAGACCACAGTTCAAGTCCTGGACCTCACAGCTTAAAACTCATGCTGAATGCGTGTGCACGTGTACCCAAAATCCTGAGAGGAAAATGGAGAAGGGATTGTGGCATGGCCATCTCCACTGGGGGTTGAGTTTTTGCTTTCTTTGTCTCTGTCTCTTTGGCAAGTGCATGTGCCCTTCTTTAATAAATTAAAAACAAATTTAAAGATTTCAATCATTGAAGATATACTTAATGTTCATGGACTAGAAGACAAAATACTGTCAAAATGGCATTTCTTACAAAATTGACCGGTAAATTTAACCTACCCCTATCAAAATCCAAATAGACTATTCTGTAGAAACTGACAAAATGATCTGAATATTTGTATGAAAATAAATGTAAAGAATCTAAAATAAAACAATTTTGAGGGAATGTGTGATGGTTAAGGCAGCTGAATCCCATGTGACTGTGTGGCTCAAGTCCCAGACCTAGTGGCTTGAGAAATGTGTTGGGCACATGTGTGTGTCTCGTCAAAATCCCAAGAAAATGGGAGAGAAGGAATTGTGGCATGGCCATGCCCCTGGGGAGTGCTTTCTCACTCTCTCTCTCTGTCTCTGTCTCTCTCGGATGAGTGTATGCTCCCTATAGCAAAATTTAAAACAAATGGAGATGGTGCTTCCGTACTACCCACTTTCAAAGCTTTATAATGTAAAGTCGCAATCAATCAAGATGGTGTTGTATTGGTTCAAAAACAGCCATATGGATCAATGAAACAGAATTGGGACTCCTGAAACAAATCCTTGTATTTGTCATCAAATGATTTTTAACAAAATTGTTTCGACAATTCAACAGGAAAAAAAAAATCTTCTAACAAATGGCACTGAGATAACTGGATATGCATATAAAAATACAAAGTCAGACCCTTACGGTACACATGGATCATAGAGCTGAATATCAGCTGAAACTATAAATTTCTAAAAGAAAATACAGGAAAAAATGTTTTCAACCTGTAATTGGATAGACTTGTTACATATGACTCCAAAAGCATGATCCACAATAGAAAAATACTTAATAAACCAGACCTTATCAGAAATATAAAACTTCTGTGATTCAGGGCTGGCTCTCTGGCCTGATGGTTAAGACAAATGGCTGCCACATGGCCAGCCATACAGTTTGAGTCTCAAACCAGTTGTCTTTAGAAACATGCTGAGTAGGTGGGAACCAGCAGTTAGCGTAATGGCTATGTCACTGGACTCCCACGTAATCGACCGTGGTTCGCGTCCCGGACCCGGTGGCTTAAAACTCACGCCGGGCGCATGTGCGTGCGTGCCCGCCCAAGATCCTGAGAGGAGAATTGAGAAGGGATTGTGGCGTGACCATCCCCTCTGGGGGGTGATTTCTCACTTTCTGTCTCTATGTCTCTCTCTCTGTCTGGCGAGCGCACGCGCCCTATAGTGAAAACCACAGCCGCACGGTCCATTAATTAAAACCTCCAAAAAAAAAAAAAAAAAGAAAAGAAAAGAAAAAAAAAGAAACATGCTGAGTAGGTATGCATGCGTGCCCCAAAGTCTAGAAGGATAGAGAAAGAAGGTATTATGGCGTGACCATTTCCCATGGAGGAAGCTTTCTCCTCTCTCTGCCTTTCAGTCTCTCTCTGGCAAGCACACATACACTTGTAGCAAAACAAAAACCAAAAACCTTTATGATTCAAAAAACAGCCTTGTGCCAGCCCTGTAGCCTGTTAGTTATGGGAGCTAGATACCACATACCCAACTACGGTCTGATTCCCCGTCCTACCCAAGCACCCCGCCCCAGGGCTTACAAAACATACAAGGTACATGTGTAGCCTGTCCAAAATCCTGACAGCATGGAGAAAAGGAGAAGGGATTGTGGCATGACCTTGTTGGGGAGTGCTTTCTCTCTCTCTCCCCCCTCTCTCTGACAAGTGTATGTGCTTTCTAACAATTTAAAAAAAAAAAAAAAAGCCACAGACTGGGAGAAAAGATCTGTAAATCACATATTTGATAAAGTACTTGTATAAAGAACATACAAAGAACTCTCATAACTCAGAAGACAGACAAACTTATTTTAAAATGGGCAAAAGATTCAAATAGATATTTCACCAAAGTGGATACTTCATGTAAAGTAAGCACCTAAAAAGATGCTCACTAGATTTTAGGAAAACATAAATTAAAAGTACAAGATCTTTCTACACATGAGTTAGATAGCTGCAATTAAAAAAAAATGAACTCAGTGAGATCAGCAGATGGTATAGTGTTTATATTGATGGATTCCCACATGGCCGACCATGGTTCAAGTTCTGTACCCAGCGACTTGAAACTCACGCCAGAGTAAGATCCCAGGAGGCTAATGGAGAAGGGACTGTGGCATGACCATCCCCACTGGGGGGGAGGGGGGGTGATTTCTCGCTTTCTGTCTTTGTCTTTCCAGCGAGTACACACACCCTATAGCAAAAATATCTCTTAAAAAATAAAAAAATGTGGGACCAACAAATGGAATAATGGTTACGTCATTGGACTCCCATGTAGTTGACTGCTGTTCGCGTCCCTGACCTGGCAGTATAACTCACCCCACCATCTGTGCATGCGTGCCCAAGATCCCAAGAGGAGAATAAAGAAGGGATTGTGGTGTGGCCATACCCCTGGGAAGAAGAAGGATGATTTCTTGCTTTCTGTCTCTCTGTCCCTCTCTTTCTGGTAAGTGCATGCACCCTATAGCAAAAACCTCTTTTAAAAATAAATAAATAAAAAATTTTTGGAGAGGATTTTGCTATAGGGCGCGTGCGCTCGCCAGACAGAGACAGACAGAAAGTGAGAAATCACCCCCCAGGGGGGATGGTCACGCCACAATCCCTTCTCCTCCATTCTCCTCTCGGGATCTTGGGCACGCATGCACATACG
>NW_006206544.1:4663130-4664287 GCF_000334495.1 Tupaia belangeri chinensis
TTTTTTTTTTTTTTTTTTTTTTTTTTTTTTTTTTTTTTTTTTTTTTGGTGAGATTTTTGCTATAGGGCACATGCACCCACTGGAGAGAGAGACAGAGAGAGAGAGATAGAGAGACAGAAAGTGAGAAATCAATACCCATGGGGGATAGCCACGCTGCAATCCCTTCTCCTCCATTTTCCTCTTGGGATCTTGGGCACACACATACACACACTTGGCATGAGTTTTAAGCCTCCGGGCCCAGGACTCAAATTGCAGTAGACCACATGGGAGTCCAGCATTGTAACCATTATGCCATCTGCTGGTCCCCACAGCAACTGTTTCAAGGATTCAAAACAACTTGAACTCTCAGACTGCTACTGGTAAATGATAAAATTATTTTGGAAACATTTGACAGTTTCTTAAAAATCAAACATGCTGCCAGCCATTCTTCCTAGGTATTCACCTCTGATAAAGGTAAAAACTTGTACATAACATTCACAATAGCTTAATATGTAACATCCAAAAACTGAAAAGAATCTCTATGTCCATCAGCTGAATAACAAACTGTGGTATATTCATATAATGATATACTACTGAAAAACTTAAAGAACTAGTGTTACACACTACCTGGATGAATCTCAAACGATAATACTGAGCAAAAAGAGACACAAAAAACCTACACATTGTATGTTTCTATTCATATGAAATATAGATAGGAGGCCCAGCTCATGGTTTGGTGGTTAAGGTGTCTGCATTCTACATGGCAAACCATGTGGTCCCAGTCCCAGACTGGGGGCTTGAGAAGCACAATAAACAGGTATGTGTGTGTGCTCAAATTCTCAAAAGGAGGGATAAACGGGGACTATGTCCCCATAGGAGGTGCTTTCCCACTTTCCCTCTCTACTTCTCTCCAGCTCTCTATAGCCAGTGCACACATACCCTATGACAAAAAAAAAAAAAAAAAAAAGGTACATATAAGGATAGGTGCTGGGACATTTTATGCAAATGTAGGCTGAGAACACCGTAACCATCCATAAAGAAAGTGCTAGTTAAATTAACTATAGTATATACATATACTAGAATACTTTAAAGTCATTAAAAAACACATACAAGACACTAAATGGACCTATCCATGATAATACTGTTAAATGAACAAAGCAAGTTAAAAAAGAGCTGGG
>NW_006206544.1:4664300-4679211 GCF_000334495.1 Tupaia belangeri chinensis
CGGGGACCAGGGAACATGGTATTAACAAACTGGATCTCACATGGCTGACTCCATGGGTTTGAGTCCTAGACCTGATGAGCTGAAAAGCACGCCAGACTGTGTGCATGCTTGCTTGAAATACTAGGATTAGAATGGAGAAGTGATTGCACCATGGCCATTCCCTCACGGGGTGATTTCTCACTTTCCCTCTTTCTCTCTCTCTGTTAAGCACACAGGCCCTATGGCAAAAAAATATAAAAAAAACACGAAACAAAAAGTATGTGTGTGTGTACATATATGAATATATAAAAAATATAAAAATATATGTACATATAAATATACATACACACCATTTGTATTTATATATACAAATACTCATATACAGAAGGTCTCTTAAAAAGTCATGGAAAAACTGAATTTTAAAGTACACGTACATTTTGGTTCAAAAACAGTTGAAATCCGTACGATTTTTCATAATACCTCTTTTCCATGAATTTTTTGAAGTCCCCTCATCTATGAACATGTATATTCATGCACAAACATATATTCATTCTTATACATGCTTTGAATATTAATGAAATATATCAAAAGTATATCATAGTATTTTTCTCTGAGCAAAGAATAGGGGATCATAGAAGAAATATTTAGATATTATATTCTTGTAACTTTGAGCTTCACATGCTCATACATTATTTATTCACGTATTTTAATTTGCTGTAGGGTGTTTGAGTCTGCCAGAGAGACAGAGAGAAAGAGAAAGTGAGAAAGCATTCCCCAGGGGAATGACCACACCACAGTCCCTTCTCATCCATTCACCTCTTAGGATTTTGGGCACATACACACACAAGTCCAGCCTATTTTTCTTTTTCTGTTTTTTTTTTTCTTTTTTTAAATTAATGTTATTTATCATTATTATTATTGTTTTATTTGACCAGAGAGAGAGAGAGAGGAAGTGAGAAAACAAGCAGCCAGGTCCAAAATTCAAACCATGGCCGACCATGTGGGAGTCCAGCTCCTTGACCACCATGCCACCTGCCAGCCCTGCCCAGCCCATTTTTCAAGCTGCCAGGTCTGGCACCAGTCAGCCACGTGGGACCCAGCTGCCTTAACGACCATGCCAACCAGCTGGGCCGTTATCTATCTGTTTATTTAGAGGGTTTTTTTTTTGCCATAGAGCTTGTACACTCACCAGAGAGACAGAAAGTGAGAAATTAGCCCCCCAGACGGAATGGCCATGCTGCAATCCTGTCTCCTCTATTCTCCTCTCAGGATTTTGGGCACACACACACACATAGGTAATATTGGGGGCCAGCAGGTGGCGTGGTGGTTAAGGGTGCTGGATTCCTACGTGGCAGACCACGGTTTGAGTCTTGGACCAGGTGGCTTTCTTTCTCACTTTCCCTTTATCTCTCTGTCTCTCTGTCTCTCTCTGGTCAAATTAAAAAGTAATAACAACAAATGGAATTAATTAATTTAAGAATATGTCATATCGCATAACTAAAATTTAAGTTAGAACCATCTAGTAAATGAGGTGATTAATCAAACTCAGTAATGCTGGGACCAGCAGTTAGTGTAATGGCTATGTTGCTGAACTCCCATGTAGTCGACCACGGTTCAGGTCCCAGATCCGGTGGCTTAAACTCATTGCCAGGTACGTGTGTGTGTGTGCCCAAGATCCCGAGAAGAGAATGGAGGAGAAGGGATTGCAGTGTGGCCATACCCTCTGGGGGGAGATTTCTTGCTTTCTATCTCTCTGTCTCTCTCTGTCTTTCTGGGAGTGCATGCACCCTATAGCAAAAACCTCTCAACAAAACAAAACAAAAACAAACAAACAAAAACCTCAGTAATGCTATCTCTAGATAAAATGCACCCCTGACTATATACACTGTGGACCAAACACTATCAAGATAAATAAATAAATCATGTGAAAATTTTTTCACTGCAAAAAAACCTCTCATACATTTTTCATAAACTCAATGAAATCTGCTCATGTTTCACCTTGAGGATTGAGAAGTTACTCTAGAGACGTAATCACAAGTATTTTCTTTGACATCAAATACCACCTCTTTAACAACAGTTTAGTTTGAAAGATACTAGTCTTCTATCCAATGGTATGCTACCACAAAGCTTGAGCACCAAGGTGGCAGGGGCTTCGTCTGTTTTGCTCATTGCTACATCTTCTGCAGCCAGAACAACGCCTGGCTATAGCAGGCATTTACTGAATGAATCCTTGTCTATTATTATCTTCAGAAACAAAGAACCAAGTTATTTTATCTAGATTGTTTTAAAATGATCAAGTGTGTGTTCTATTTGTCAGCACAGCACAATCTTTTAGCTCTTTTATTTATTCTTTCAGTGTAATCTGTTTCTTGCCTAATTTAACTGCCCATATTATTTTAGATCCTCACAGTTACACATCTATTTGAATGTATTAAATCTTGACAGTAACATTTCAAGACATTAATTAAATACACCACACATTCAATTTCATGGAATAATTTTTTTGACTGAAACCCAAAAGAATCTGCTTGCACAGATTACTTAGATCAATGGTCAGCAAAGTAAGCAGTGATTAGAACAATCCATTGAGGTTTGAGGAAAAAACCTTTCTCTAATTGCCAGAGGGCATGTGTGCTCACCAGAAAGAGAAGAAGGAAAGAGAGAGAAAGCATCCCCAATGGGGCATGGCCATAATGCAATCTCTTCAACTTATTTCTCCATCCTGTCAGGTTTTGGGGGATGTATGCAAACACTCTTAGAATGTTTTTCAAGCTGCCTGGGCTAGGGTTCGACCCGTGGTTGGCCATGTGGGACCTGGCCCCCATAACCACTAAAGGAGCTGGTCAAAAAAAAATCTTATAAATTGGACTTATAACCAATTTTAGTCTCACTTTGTAATTTCTATTTTTAAATACATTTTATTATCAATAATAGATAACATTTACACAGTACTTGTATATCAAACACTATTCTAAACAAATATGTTAATATGTGTCAGTAATGTTATCTCTAGATAAAATACTGACACATATTAACATATTAAAATACTAAACATTCAGTATCGATTGCACGTCCCAAATACTTGGGACTGGAAGTATTTTGGCTTTCAAATTTTTACACATTTTGGAATAATTGCATATATATATGTAAAATCAGATTACCTGGTAGAAAAGAACTAAATCTGGTATGAAATTCATTGATGTTTCACATACATCATATACACATAGTCTTACAGTAATTTTGTACAGAATTTTTGTATTGCAGTGTTCTTTTATTTTTGGTTTTTGCTAGACAACACTTACAAGAGAGGGAGACACAGAAAGCAACTCCCAATAAGGCATGGTGACACTACAATAATCCCTTCTCTATTCCTTCTTTCAAGATTTTTAGTGTGTACGCGCACACATGTCTGCGTTTTACAAGCTGCCGGCTCCGAGACTCAAACTGCATAGTTGCCCATATTGAATACAGCCACCATGCCACCAACTGGCCCATTTCAGTGGTTTGACTGCAAATCATCACATGAAATTAGGTGTTAAATTTTACACATGTGGAACCATATCAGCCCTCAAAAGTTTTGTATTTGTGAGCATTTTAAATTTCCACTTTTTCGATTAAGAATCTCAACCTGTAATGTATTCCTCTAGTACATTATCTAATACTTTGCAACCTAATAAAGAAAATAAACTTTTAAAAGATGGAAAATATCTGTATGCCAATAAGTTGTTATATTTATCCCAAAAAAGTATTAGTTAACTTATCCACCTTTGGTCCTGAAACAGGGTGGACAGTATTTTTGGCAGATATTGGATGAGGAAAGGTATTCTGGAATGCAAATGCAGAAGAGACAGGATAACCAATCCCACAAGACGGGTAAGTCAGTCTACCATCAACCTAAAAATAAGAACATAAAAATGATTAAACATGAGAAATTAATTCTAAGTAGCATTTGCTAATCCATGAGGTATTAGCATCTATTAAAACTACTAACAATGGAGAGCACTATCTGAGTGGCCAATTTTGTGTATCATGACACTGTAAAACTCTGCTTTATTACACATAAGAAGTTGAGCACCTCTAACTCAAAAGGCTTTTCACAGAGGTTGTGCAAGTGGCCTGCCTTTGAATGGAGTTAAAGACTTCTTTTTTTTTTTTTTTGGAGAGGTTTTCGCTATAGGGCGCGTGCGCTCACCAGACAGACAGAGAGAGACAGAGAGACAGAAAGCGATAAATCACCCCCCAGGGAGGATGGTCACGCCGCAATCCCTTCTCCTCCATTCCCCTCTCGGGATCTTGGGCACGCACGCACACGCGCCCAGCGTGAGTTTTAAGCCACCGGGTCCGGGACGCGAACTGCGGTCGACTACGTGGGAGTCCAGCGACATAGCCATTACGCTAACTGCTGGTTCCCAGAGTTAAAGACTTCTAAACCATCTTGTTCTCTAGGCCTCCCAAAACGGAGTCGTGGGACCAGCAGGTGCCGTGGTGGTTAAGGTGCTGGACACCCTCACATGGCCAACCACAGTTGGAGTCCCGAACCTGGTGGCTGGCTTTCTCGTTTTCCCTCTCTCTCTCTCTGTCGATGTCTCTCTCTGGTCCAATTAAAATAAAATAAATGAATAAATAAAAATTAAATAAATAATTGTTTATAAAAAAACTATAATAAAAAAAGAGAGTCACAGATCAAAAAGTCAATCAGATCAGGGGCTAGCAGGTGATGTGGTGGTTAAGGGGCTGGACTCCCATATGGCTGACTGTGGTTCGAGTTCTGGACTAGGCAGCTTGCTTTCTCTCTCTTTTTCTCTGGTCAAATTGAATAACAATTAACAAATAAAATTAAATAAATAATTTTGAAAATAAAAGGTCAATCAGACATAAAATAAAAACAATTTTCTGCCACATTAAATAAAAACAAAAGCAGTATTCTTAAATGGACTAATTGAGAAAATAATATGCTATGCTGCTAAATTTTCAGCATAGTGAAGTCTGTATTAACCCATGTCATAAAAACAAAGTTTATCTTTATAATAAAAGGATAAATGAAATATAAATCTTAAGAAACAGTAGTATATATAAGTGGCTGCACAACTGAAACACCTTTTATACAACTATTTATAATAAGTCATTCCAGGTTAAGCCTGAACATTTTCAAATTTATTTAATTCAGCCAAAGTACTTCTTTCTGCACCTTTTTCCAATTTAATAGTAATCCTTTTCTTTCTCAAGACATCTAGTACTACTGGATTTACCAAAGTAGATTAAAAATTCAACTTTAAACCTCTGTCAATGCCTTCCAAGAACTACCAGAAACACACCTGTAGTTGCTTAAGCTGGGCTCATTGCTCCTTGAGGCTAGTGATAACTGTACATCAAGGGCATCTATGTCTCAGTGAGTGGGTGTAAAAGGGACTTGTTACCTTTAGGCACGTTAGGTGATCTTTTGTTTCAGAGATTTTTGCTATAGGGCGTATGCGCTCACCAGAGACAGAGAGAGAGAGAGAGAGACAGAGAAATTGACTCCCCCCTGGGGGATGGCCACTCCACAATCCCTTCTTCTTCACTCTCCTCTTAGGATTTTGGGCACACATGCACACATGCCCAGCATGTTTCAAGCTGCTGAGTCCAGAACTAGAATCATAGTTGCCCATGTGAGAGTCCCACGCCTTAACCCACTATATCACCTACTTACACCCCTAGGCACGTTAGGTGATTTAAGGGAAAGAAAGTAGAGCTTTGAGGGGGCCAGATGGTGAAACAGTGACAGATAACACAACACTCAACAATGCTTGATCCGCATGGGAAAGTCTCAGGTTTGTGACCTCAGGCCTCTGTGTAATGCTTGCCTGATATCCAGGCTGGCTGAGGCTAGGGATAGAGGGTGGCATGAAAACCCGTTTGGAAGTGTCTCTCTCTTCTCTCTCTGTCTCTCTCTCTCTGTCTCTCTTTGTATCTCAAGAAAGAAAGAAATGAACTTTAAAAATAAAAAAAGAAAGTAGAACTTTGCTGTGGATCAGAAGCTAACAGGAAGTGGCAATTAAAGTATGAATGGGTGTCCGAATATATCCTATCTAATAAAGCAGGAGGAATAAAACTGTCGTTGGTAAAGAAGAAGCGTCTACTCATGTCAGCCATGATAGAGGATGGTTGGCTATTTCTGTGGTTTGGGGACGTTATTTTTGTCTGTGTACAGACATGATTATGGAGTGTCTTAATGTTGTCCCAGCCCATCCAGATCACAGATTATCTTCGTCAGATGTCAATGTTCTGTGAAGTTATGTTCAACAAGAGAGTCCAAGGTCCACCTGGGAGGGCTAGCCAAGCTCCTAACAACATCTATGCCTAGCTACCTGATAGTACCAGGCCGCCTTCTAAGTAGAAGCAGCTTTTCTTGTACTCCCCTTTTATTTCTTGAAAAGAAAAAGGAGTCAGAAAGCTGACATATCATAATGAGTTTCTTTAGAATCCAGAGCTGACAAGCCTTTTAACAGGACTTTTCTTTCGCTTTTCCTTTGATAGGATTCAGCTTAGGTTTTTTCCAGTCACATTTCCAAACTTAACCCAAACCCTGAATCCTCTCCATATCTCCCCCCTAATTTGCCAGAGGGCACATGTACTTGCCAAAGACAGAGAAAGAGAGAGAAGGACGAGGAAAAAGCACCTCTTATAGTGGGATGTGGTCACTCCACAATCCCTTCTCCATTTTTCCACCCTGTGGGAACTCTGGGGTACGTACATATACCTGGCATGTTTCGCAAGTTTCTGGAGCTCGGATATGAACCACAGTTGGCCATGTGGGATCTGGTTTCCTAAACCAGAAAGTCACTGGGCAGCTGTACTTCACTCTTATAGTATCTTAAATACGGTTTGTGTATGTGATGTGTATGCATATTCATGTGTACTAAAAATAGATGGCATTATTTTAGTAAGTACTGAATTGTTTCTCCTTTGAAATTTTATATTTTGTTTATCCATTTCTCCCACAAGAGAGACAGACAGACCCTCCTCCCCACCCACCCAACAGAGTCCTAACACTGCAGTCCAACCCCAGCTTCATCCAGCCCCAGATTATGGGAACGCATGTGCTTGGCTTACTCAGGAAGATCTCACACTGGAACTAGGAACCTTCCTATGTCAGACTGCCTTGCAGATTACTGCATTCTACCCCTGAATCACCATCTGACTCGCTGTACTGAATGATTTCTATACCCAGCCAAGTCGTACAAAGAAGTGTGCCCTTAAAATAGCCTTTTGCTAAGGGCAAGGATGCTTATGTCCCACTTATAAGGGGACAGTGAAGTAGAGACTAACTGTACTTCAGTGAGAATAACTGTAACTCCAGTCTGTATGAGTACCAAGACTTTAACTTATGGAGACTTTCTAACAATCGGAATACTTTCATTTCAACAAATTCTCTAAGATCATCTATATCTTATTTTAAATCTTACCAGATTGGGAGAAATTCCACTTCTGATTGTGTTGCTGCTAGAATGTGCGGCTGGAGTAGCAGAATGTCCCGGTACATCTTGCTTTCTCACTAGCTGATTTTCATTTAGTTCTTTGTTTAACCAGGTGATTACTTAAATGAAAGAACAAAGCAAGGAAAAGCAGTTTATTTGACTATTTTTTAACCACTTTAAAGATTTCAAAATTATATTAAGATTTTTGGGGCCAGCAGGTGGTGTGGTACATAAGAGTGCTGGATTCCCACATGGTTGACCACAGTTCAAGTTCTGGACCTGGTGGCTTGCTTTCTAGCATCTCCTTTCTCTCTCTCTGTCTCTGTTCAAATGAAAAAATAATAACAAATGGAATTAAATAAATTATTTAAAAATTACATTAAGATTTTTTTGTAAATTTTAAGTTTTTAAAACTAATGTCACAGGAGAACAATATAGATTCACCTCAATTTTTGTCACTAAAGTTTTTTGTTTTTTTTAAAGAGGTTTTTGCCTTAGGGCATGGGTGCTTATAGTGAGGGGAAGGGTGAGAATCAGAGACAGAGACAGTGAAAGGGAAAGTGAGAAACCACCCCACAGGGTGGATGGCCATGCCACAATCCTGTCGCCTCCATTTTCCTCCTGGGATCTTGGGCACAGATACATCTGGTGTGATTTTTCTTTTTTTTTAAGAGAGATTTTTGCTATAGGGCAAGTCCACTCGCTGGAGACACAGAGACAGACAGAAAGTGAGAAATCATTCCCCCAGGGGAGATGGTCACACAGCAATCCCTTCTCCTCCATTCTGTTCTTGGGATCTTAGGATCTCACATATGTGTTGGGCATGAGTTTAAGCCTCCGAGTCCAGGAGTTGAACCGTGGTTGGCTACATGGGAGTCCAGCGACATAATCATTACGCCATTTGCTGGTCCCCATCTGGTGTGATTCTTTAAGCCACCAGGTCCAGAACTCAATCCATGGGTGGCCATGTGGGAGTCCAGCAACATAACCGCTACACCATCTGCTGGCCCTAACGATTATTATTTTAATAACTCACATTGGGCTCCTTATTCTATTACTGTCAAAAGTACACACTTCTGCAAGTCAAGAATTTCTTTGATGGGATCAGCAATTGGTGTAACAGTTATGTCACTGGACTCCCATGTAGTCAACCGCAGTTCGAGTCCCAGACCCGGTGGCTTAAACTCATGCAGGGTATATGTGCACGTGTGCCCAAGATCCCGAGCGGAGAATGGAAGAGAAGGGATTGTGGCGTGACCATCCCCTCTGGGGGGTGATTTTTCACTTTCTGTCTCTGTCTGTCTTTCTGGTGAGCAAACGCGTCCTATAGCAAAAACCTCTCAAAAACAAAACAAAACAAAAAAAGAATCTCTTTGAAAGCTTTTGCTTCTAAGATGAAATCTTACACTTTAAAGTTCATAATCTTCTATTTGGTACCCAGTACTAAAAACTAAGACAATGTTATTACAAATTATAAGCTTGATCTGGGCCAACATGTGGCACAGTGGATAAGGCAGCTGAATCCCACATAGCCAATTGCATGGTTCGAGTCTTGGACCTAGCAGCCTGAAAATCGCACCAGGAGCATGTATATGTGTGCCCAAGGTCCGAAGAGAATGGAAAAGGGATTGCTGCACTGCCATACCCCACGGAAGGTGATTATCACTTTCCCTTTCTCTATTGCTCTTTCTCTAGTGAGTGCATATACCCTATACCAACCAAAAAAATAAAAAGTTTAATATTTTATTTTAGTTTCGAATAATTTATATTACTATTGGGAATAGTTTGGAATTTAATCAGTAAATAAGTCAATATTTTTTATACTTTCCATTTGAGGTTATTGACATATGTGATATTGTTTTCTGTATAATGATGAATAACTATATTATAGGGCAAAAGACATAATTATTACAGCAAAGACATTAAAAAGGTACATTTAGAGTAGAAATTATTTGCATATAGCAATATCTTGATTTACCTATACTGTTACAAGCTCAAGTAAGATTTTCAGGTTCAAAATAAAAACTGCAAACATACTACTTACATAAACAAACTATTTACATAAAACTACTTACACTTTTCATTATTTTTTAGAAGTTGTTTGCTTTCTTCAAGTTTTTGAACTGTTGCTTCTAATTGTTCTTGTAATTTGCATACCTGAAATATATCAATTATCACAGTAAGTCAGGCAAAATAAAGGTTAAAATACTGAAGAGATGTAGAAAAGGTTGAATACCCATTATCTAAAATGCTTAGGACAAAAAGTTTAAATTTCAGATTTCAGAATATGTGCATAAACATAATGAGATATCCTAGGGATGGGATCCAAGCCTAAACATAAAATTCATTTATGTTTCATATACACCATATACACAGAGCCCAAAAGGAATTTTGTACAGTATCTTTTTTTATTGCCAACGGGAACGTGTGCTCACCCAGAGAGAGAAAGAAATGGGGTATGAACACATCACAGTCCCTTTCCTCCATTTCTCCTTTTCTCCTCAGCAGGATTTTAGGAACACATACACATGTGACCAGTATGTTTTTCAAGCCATGAGGGCAGGAATTTAAACCATGGTTGGCCATGTGAGATCTGATTTCCAAAAGTACAACTTTTTTAAAAATTATTTTAAAGTTTTTAAAATTTGCTGTGGACATGTGCACTCAACAAAGAGACAAAGTGAGGAAGAAAGGAAAACGAGAAAGCACCCTCCTGGGAGATGGCTACAACGCAATCCCTTCTCCAGTCCTTCTCAGCATTTTGGGCACATAGGCACACATGCCTGGTGTGTTTTACAAGTCACAGGTCCAGGACTCAAACCACCAGGCCACCCAGCTGGCCCGCAAATGTGCTCTTGTGCTGGTCCTAGACAGTAGTTCTGACTGCAGTATTTTGACTGGAACCTATTACATGAGGTCAGCTATGGAATTTTCTACTTGTGATCACGTAGACCCTCAAAAAGTTCTGAATTTTGGAGCATTTTGGATTTAAAATTTTCAGATTAGTGATGCTCAACCTGTACCATTAATTAATAATTTTTTTAAAAACTAAGATTGGGGCAAGCAGGTGGCATAGTGGTTGAAGCACTGGACTCTCACATGGCCAACTACAGTTCAAGTCCTGGACCCAGTGGCTTGAAACTCAGGACAGGAGTATATGCATGTGTGCTCAAAATCCCAAGAGGAGAATGGAAGACAAGAGACTGAAAATGTGACCAATCCCCTGTGGGATGATTTCTTATTTTCTCTGTATTTGTGTCTCTGGTGAGAGCATATGCCCTATAGAAAAAAAAAAAAACTCTAAAAAAACAAACAAAAACAAACTAGTATTATTAAACGAGAATAAAATTATTAGCTCAACTATACGTGATACGTATATGTGTACATACACACACACGTACCTATATATGAGCAATCAAAGTATTTTAGCCACGATGATTAACTTTCCAAATTTTAATAGATTAACTTCTGTTGAATCTAGTCATATTCTCTTATGAAAAAAAAGGCCAAAGCCATTCTCTAACATAACAAAGTAGAAGTTAAAGAAATATGGGGCCAGCAGTGGCACAGTAGTTGGAAAGCTGGACTCTCACATGGTTGACTGTGGTTCAAGTCCTGGTCTTGGCAGCTTGCTTTCTCACTTTCCCTCTCCCTCTGTCTGTCTCTCTCTGATCAAATTAAAAATAATAATAATAACAGAAAAAGTTGGATAGATGACTCAAAAAAAAAATGTAGCTGAGGAAGCAAGTAAGCTATTCACAACACAAAATACAAAATCGTAACTACCTCTTGCTCTTTAATTCGAAGAGATTGTCCAACATCTAACAATTCTTTTTGTTCCTTTTGCAATTTTTCCTCTTTTTCAGCCAGGAGTTTTTCTTGCTGAATAGTAACTGTATTCTTCAGTTTCAATTTACCCATTAGAGTTTTCAGATCCCCTTGTAATTTCTTGATAATTTCATTTGCCTATAAAAAAGCTTCATATGTTTATCTCTACATAATCTAATGAAATATTAATATGCTACTAAATTTTTTAAAGCAAACCTTTAAAAGTTCTGCTGATAATGATTTTATTGTAGCTTCAAGTTTTCCTAGCTGGACCTGATTTTTCTCGCCATTTTCTTCTAAAACCACCTGATATATTTTGTAAAAAACATGAATAATTAGGACAATTTATATTTGTTTAGGAAAAGCATGACTTATAAATGTGATCATCAATTTGCTTAGCAAAATTTTAAACTAGACCTTTTGTTCCTGGATTGTATCAAACGCTTCTTTTGTTCTTAAAACAAGCTGGTCTTTATCCTTGATTTCTTGTTCTAAAACTGCCACTTTTGTTTGTAGTTGATTAATGTGCTTTTCTTTTTCATGGCATTCAGCATCTAATGTAGAATTCTCTCTTCGTAAAGAGAGGACTTCTTGCTTAGTCCGCTGCAGCTCCTAGAGGGGGGACAAAGAAATTATGAATTATGAAAAGGACATAGGCTTGTCTGGATATCTACAATTAACATATTTAAAATATAAAAACATCTTTAATAATTTTTAAGTTGTTTTTTATGTTTGTTTTCAATAGTTTTGTTTGTTATGGGACAAGTATACTCACCAGAGACAGAGAGAAATCAACCCCCCATAGGAGATGGCCACACCATAATCCCTTCTCCTTCACTCTCCTCTCAAAACTTTGGACATGAACAAATGCTTTGCGTGATTTTCAAGCTGCCAGGCCCAGGACTCGAACTGCACAGTCAGCCATGTGGGATCCAGCTGTCTGGGATCCAGCTGTCTTAACCTCGTTATTTGCTGGCTCCAGTTCTAATGATTTTTTTTTTTCAAAAGACATGAAAGTTTGGGGCCAGCAGGTGGCATGGTGGTTAAGGCACTGAACTCCCATGTGGCCAACTGCAGTTTGAGTCCTGGACCTGCTGGCTTGCTTTCTAACCTTCCCTCTCTGTCTTGCTCTCTCTGGTGAACACATGTGCCCTATAACAAATTAAAAATAATAATAATGAAATTAAATAAGTATTTTTAAAAATTTTTATTTAACTTTATTTTTATTTTTAATTTGAGAGAGAGGGACAGAGCAAGAGAGAGGAAAAGTGAGAAAGCAAGCCATCAGGTCCAGGACTTGAACCTTGGTCAACCATGAAGGAGTCCAGTGCACTCAAGCACACCACCTGCCAGCCCTTAAAATTAAATAATTCTTAAAAAAAATAAAAAGGAATGTGAAAACCTCTCTGATGGTATCAATAACTAATGAATTTAGATTATAATTAAAATTAAAATACACTACTATCAAGGCCCAGTCACTGGGCACGGCCATAACACAAGTAGCCTAAAAGTCTAGAAGTCATATGGCTGACCATGGGTTAAGTTCCTGAGGTCAGCCTGAAAACATGCTGGGTAAGACCATATTGAAGGTGCTTTGCCCCACCCACCCACCTTATATACACACACATATACTCTTTATCATTAGAAAAAAGTAACAACAACAAAACCTACTATCTAATTCAATCACAGCAAGAAAAATAAAATAACCCTGATGTATGAATAAATTATGACTTTTAAAAACTTGTAAGAAGAATTATTTGAAGTCTTTCTAAGGGTGGTCAAAAGTGAGAGCCATGATCTAGAATTAATATTTTTCTCTGTTGCTTGATTTATAGACTTTTTAAGAGTGCATCCTGTATAGTTTTATAATCTACCTTCTTCAAATAACATATTAAAACTAATGTCCATGTTAATAAATCTGTTAACATTTGTTGATTTCCTTTTGGTTCACTCTTCAAACAGAAGCAAGCAAGCAATAATTGTAAATTAAATACATCTTTTTAAAATTTGAGAACAGATCACTCTCTATTCAGCTAATATCAACCCAAATGTTGATAGTGTACATTAGTTTTAACAAAAATTTTTAAAAATCACATTACAGTATTATACTACAGTGGTTTTAGGAACACAGACTTTGGTAACAAACTTGAATTTAAGTCCTGGCTCTTTTACTGTGTAATCTTGGTCCTTAACCTCCCTAAATTTCAGTTCTCTCACTGTAAAATTATGGTAAGAAATGCTTCATAAATTACTTCTTTTCAGTCTTTACAAAAATCCTGGGGCTAGCCCCATGGCCTGTTGACTAAGGGAGATGGATCCTGGATGGACATCACCAGTTTGAATCCCAACCCTGATGGCTTGAAAAACAGACCAGTTGTGTGTACCTGTGTGCCTGAAATCTTGATAGAACAGAGAAATGGAGGAAAAGGGATTGCAGCATCATCACACCCTATTGGGGAGTGCTATCTCGCTCTTTATCTCTGGCACGTACCCTTTGGGGAAAAAAAAATTTAAATCCTGGTGTATATTTCCCAGTATATCAGGTGGCACGCAGTAAATAGATGGTAAAAATGATTATTTTTAGGGCAATAATGTCTAAAAAGTATAATTTAGCATAATTGGGTAACTGAAGTTCTTAAGATCCATAATCTGCAAGTCTTGTACAAATCTTGGCATATTTTATTATATTGTACAAAAATCAACATAACAAATTATCCTGGCTAGTTTCAGGGTTGAGAAAGTAGAAATCATGGAGCAGTATGGAGTAGTGTTTAGGCTACTGATGTACCTCCAAGTCTGAAAAGTCTTACTAACTGGTATGAAAGGTTTATGCTGTAGGGAAGAACAACTGACAATATCTTTAGTCAGGGCAGAATGTTATGAGGATCTGAACACAGAACTGGTCAGCCATTACGCCTTTTAAGCATGGCAAAATGGAGTTTGAACTCTTATAAACTATAATAATACTGGTGAACTTCATATTTAAATATGATAGACTTGAAAATCTACATAAATTTCTGGATAATTCCTATGCAATAATGTATAATAATGCTAGGAAGTCTCTCATCAGTGCCAACCACCAACAAATGTGTCACTGTAGCAAGATTTTTAAAAATTGTCTCTGTAGGGGTCCAGCAGATACATAATGGTTATGTCACTGCATTCCCACATGGTAGACTGCAGTTAGAATGCTAGACCCGGCAGCTTGAAACTCACACCAGGTGCCTGTGTGTGCATGCTCAAAATCCAGAGAATTAAGAAAAAGGGATTGTGGTATGGCCATCTCCTTTGGGGGTGAGCTCTCCTTTCTCTCTCCCTCTCTTTCTGGAGAGCACATGTGCCTATCACAAAAATCTCTTTAAAAAAAATCTCTGTTGCCTGAAAGAATAAGATAGTACCAAGGCAGACAAATATATGAGCTCCAATCCTTCCTCTTCCACTTATTGACTATGCGATCTTAGACAAGTTCCTTTAACTCTATGCCTTAGTGTTTTTCTTTCTAAGTTTGCTTTAGGATGCGTGCGCTCTCCATAGAGAGACAGCTAGAGACAGACAGAAAGTACTCCCCATGGGGTATGGTCATGCCACAATCCCTTCTCCATTCTCCTCTAAGGAGAATGTATCCAGTGTGATTTTCAAGCTGCGGG
>NW_006206544.1:4679759-4687475 GCF_000334495.1 Tupaia belangeri chinensis
GTCGGGGATCCAGCTGTCTTAACCTCGTTATTTGCTGGCTCCAGTTCTAATGATTTTTTTTTTTCAAAAGACATGAAAGTTTGGGGCCAGCAGGTGGCATGGTGGTTAAGGCACTGAACTCCCATGTGGCCAACTGCAGTTTGAGTCCTGGACCTGCTGGCTTGCTTTCTAACCTTCCCTCTCTGTCTTGCTCTCTCTGGTGAACACATGTGCCCTATAACAAATTAAAAATAATAATAATGAAATTAAATAAGTATTTTTAAAAATTTTTATTTAACTTTATTTTTATTTTTAATTTGAGAGAGAGGGACAGAGCAAGAGAGAGGAAAAGTGAGAAAGCAAGCCATCAGGTCCAGGACTTGAACCTTGGTCAACCATGAAGGAGTCCAGTGCACTCAAGCACACCACCTGCCAGCCCTTAAAATTAAATAATTCTTAAAAAAAATAAAAAGGAATGTGAAAACCTCTCTGATGGTATCAATAACTAATGAATTTAGATTATAATTAAAATTAAAATACACTACTATCAAGGCCCAGTCACTGGGCACGGCCATAACACAAGTAGCCTAAAAGTCTAGAAGTCATATGGCTGACCATGGGTTAAGTTCCTGAGGTCAGCCTGAAAACATGCTGGGTAAGACCATATTGAAGGTGCTTTGCCCCACCCACCCACCTTATATACACACACATATACTCTTTATCATTAGAAAAAAGTAACAACAACAAAACCTACTATCTAATTCAATCACAGCAAGAAAAATAAAATAACCCTGATGTATGAATAAATTATGACTTTTAAAAACTTGTAAGAAGAATTATTTGAAGTCTTTCTAAGGGTGGTCAAAAGTGAGAGCCATGATCTAGAATTAATATTTTTCTCTGTTGCTTGATTTATAGACTTTTTAAGAGTGCATCCTGTATAGTTTTATAATCTACCTTCTTCAAATAACATATTAAAACTAATGTCCATGTTAATAAATCTGTTAACATTTGTTGATTTCCTTTTGGTTCACTCTTCAAACAGAAGCAAGCAAGCAATAATTGTAAATTAAATACATCTTTTTAAAATTTGAGAACAGATCACTCTCTATTCAGCTAATATCAACCCAAATGTTGATAGTGTACATTAGTTTTAACAAAAATTTTTAAAAATCACATTACAGTATTATACTACAGTGGTTTTAGGAACACAGACTTTGGTAACAAACTTGAATTTAAGTCCTGGCTCTTTTACTGTGTAATCTTGGTCCTTAACCTCCCTAAATTTCAGTTCTCTCACTGTAAAATTATGGTAAGAAATGCTTCATAAATTACTTCTTTTCAGTCTTTACAAAAATCCTGGGGCTAGCCCCATGGCCTGTTGACTAAGGGAGATGGATCCTGGATGGACATCACCAGTTTGAATCCCAACCCTGATGGCTTGAAAAACAGACCAGTTGTGTGTACCTGTGTGCCTGAAATCTTGATAGAACAGAGAAATGGAGGAAAAGGGATTGCAGCATCATCACACCCTATTGGGGAGTGCTATCTCGCTCTTTATCTCTGGCACGTACCCTTTGGGGAAAAAAAAATTTAAATCCTGGTGTATATTTCCCAGTATATCAGGTGGCACGCAGTAAATAGATGGTAAAAATGATTATTTTTAGGGCAATAATGTCTAAAAAGTATAATTTAGCATAATTGGGTAACTGAAGTTCTTAAGATCCATAATCTGCAAGTCTTGTACAAATCTTGGCATATTTTATTATATTGTACAAAAATCAACATAACAAATTATCCTGGCTAGTTTCAGGGTTGAGAAAGTAGAAATCATGGAGCAGTATGGAGTAGTGTTTAGGCTACTGATGTACCTCCAAGTCTGAAAAGTCTTACTAACTGGTATGAAAGGTTTATGCTGTAGGGAAGAACAACTGACAATATCTTTAGTCAGGGCAGAATGTTATGAGGATCTGAACACAGAACTGGTCAGCCATTACGCCTTTTAAGCATGGCAAAATGGAGTTTGAACTCTTATAAACTATAATAATACTGGTGAACTTCATATTTAAATATGATAGACTTGAAAATCTACATAAATTTCTGGATAATTCCTATGCAATAATGTATAATAATGCTAGGAAGTCTCTCATCAGTGCCAACCACCAACAAATGTGTCACTGTAGCAAGATTTTTAAAAATTGTCTCTGTAGGGGTCCAGCAGATACATAATGGTTATGTCACTGCATTCCCACATGGTAGACTGCAGTTAGAATGCTAGACCCGGCAGCTTGAAACTCACACCAGGTGCCTGTGTGTGCATGCTCAAAATCCAGAGAATTAAGAAAAAGGGATTGTGGTATGGCCATCTCCTTTGGGGGTGAGCTCTCCTTTCTCTCTCCCTCTCTTTCTGGAGAGCACATGTGCCTATCACAAAAATCTCTTTAAAAAAAATCTCTGTTGCCTGAAAGAATAAGATAGTACCAAGGCAGACAAATATATGAGCTCCAATCCTTCCTCTTCCACTTATTGACTATGCGATCTTAGACAAGTTCCTTTAACTCTATGCCTTAGTGTTTTTCTTTCTAAGTTTGCTTTAGGATGCGTGCGCTCTCCATAGAGAGACAGCTAGAGACAGACAGAAAGTACTCCCCATGGGGTATGGTCATGCCACAATCCCTTCTCCATTCTCCTCTAAGGAGAATGTATCCAGTGTGATTTTCAAGCTGCCGGGTTCAGGATTTGAACAATGGGGTTGGTCATGAGGGATCCAGTGTCTTTAACTACTATGTCCCTAGGTGGCCTCTTTGGGAAAACAAAAAAACAAAAAACAGGGCTTCACCATGTCACAACTTTCCTGCCTCAGCCTCTCATCTGTGATTATAGGTGAACACTACTGTTAGGCCAGAGGCCTGGGCAGCTTGGATGTGGGGTTGGACGCCATGTCATAGTCAGCTGATGCAACCCGGATCTAGTCTGTCATCTGACCTGTGCTTCACTCGGATGTAGCACATGCACTCTGCTCTGCACATGGTGCTCTACTTTGCACACGGGACTCTACTCTGCACATGTCACCAGATGTTAAGTGGCACACTAGTCTGCTCTCCTCCTAAACCTTTACCATACATGGACCATACCTCTAAGACACGTCCCCTCCCCTATACCCTTATGAAAATTGCTAAACCTGTCACTAGCATGCGACTTCTCTGGTCCGTCTCCCTCCTTCTCGCTCTCTTTCTGTCGAACAGTGAACCAGCGAACCTTGCCTCAGGAGTGTTCCCAATAAAGGCTCTCTACATTTCTATTTTCTTACGTGGTCGGCCCATTCCTTACAACTACTGTGCACGTTTTTTCTTTTTGTAAGGTTTTTCCAGAGGGCACATGCATGTACCAGAACGAGACAAAAGAAGCGAGAAGAAAACACCCCCAAGTGGGGCACCGATATGCTACAATCCCTCCCCCTCCATTTCTCCACCCTGCTGGGATTCGGAGGACACATGTACACATGCCTGCGTGTTTCTCAAGTCTCCAAATCTAGGATTTAAACTGCATGCACAGCTGGGATCAACTGTCAGGCTAGGGGGTTGGCCTCAGCTCTTTTTTCTTTTTGTTGCCAAGTTTTCTTTTTAAACAAAGTCTCGTTTTGTCACTAAAGCCAATTTCTAGCTTGCAATTCTCCTCCCTCGGCCTCCCTGTATCAATGAGATTACAGGCACACAAGACCACAGCTAGTCGTTGGTTTGGACCTGGAATCAAACCAGGGCTTCCCAGTTTGTGAAGCAGCACAGCAACCCAGCAAACATGCCATAGTGGTTAGGCTTTAGTTTCACCATTTATAAAAGGGAATAATAAATACCTACCTTAAAGAATTGCTATAAGAACTAATAGTTAATGTATGTAAAACACTTAAAACAATTCCTACTACATAACATGCTCAGCAAACATTAGACCATTTACTATTATTATCATCATTATTACTGCACACTTAACTTCATATAGTTAAGTTCTTTGATATTTTGAGTAGGCTGTAGGATAGAATTAGCATTATCCACAGTGAGTACTCAGTGAGATATAGATGCACGTGAATGTTAAAAATACACTGAAAAATCTGAGAGCTGTGCCAGTAAGGTGATCCTCAAGAACTGAACTAGAAATATCCAACTTTACCTCAGGTATGTTTTGAATTAGCCCTTTTATTTTTTTAATCAAATTTCAAGGTTTTCTATTTCCTTTGCACCATCTGAACTGATTATCCTAACGCAACCAGAGATCTTTGCAGAGTATGGAGAGGAACACCACCCACACAAGCAATAAAGTAACTAAATTAAAATCAGGTGACCAAATTTAAATGGGAAGGAAAAAAAATGCAATACCTCTTCAACAGCAGAAAGTTTTGCTTTCAGTTCTCTAACAGTGGAATCTCCTTTATATTTCCTTTCAGTTAGGTCTTTATTAGCTGCTTCTAATTCAGACACCCTGTTTTGTAGCTGGTGGATATTTCTTTGATGGAGCATTTCCAGATCTTTTTTCTGTTGTTCATGCTGCTGTTGATACTGAACCTGGGCCTGTTAGATAGTAAAAATAAAGTACCAAAATTCAGAGAAATAAATTGGAGATTACAAATACAGAAAAAGATTTGGGGGCAGGGATCACCAATTTATTCTTTACAACTATAAGACTTCCCTATTCTAAAAAAGATCTGTTTCAATTACGGATTTCATAAAGGAGAAATTATAGGCAACAAAGGCAAATTTACCATCATAATTTTGTTCAAATGCCTATTTGTCTTAAAGTCACATGTGTTTAGAAGTATTGGTCTTCAGGTTAAAGGAAGAATAACACATGACTGGGAAAACAACAACAAAAAAAGCAAACTGCAGGAACCAGCAAGTGGCATGGTGCTTAAGGCCCTGACCTCCACCATGGCCAGTGATGGTTTCAGTCCCAGACCTGGCAGCTTGCTTTCTCTCTCTGGTGAGCTCAAGTGCCCTATAGCAAATTTTAAAATAATAAAAATAATTTTAAAACTTAAATAATTCTTTAAAAAAAAAAAGCAAACTGCAAAGAACTTTTGTTTTGCTTTAAACACATTATATTGTTTGTTTTTATAATCAATATATTTTATGATAAAAAAACCTAAAATTATAAAACTGGCAAGATTTGTTAGTCTAATCTCATACTTAATAGTTACATTTAAAATTTTTAAATTTATTTTTATTTAATGATGGAGCACATGTGCACAAATGGGAGAAAGTGCACCTGAGAAAGACCAACCCTTCAAAGGAGTTGATGATGATGTGATCCCCTCCTTCAAATCCTTTAGACCTCCAGGATCCTGGGCACGTGCACATGCACCCAAAGTGCTTTAGACCAATCAAGCCAGGGACTGGAACTGAGGTGGACACATGGCTTCTAACTCCACAGTCTTATTCACTACTGGCTGTTCTACAGAGGCTGGACTATAATAGTTACATTTCACTGATTGCAAAATTTGACCTGTTTGCAACTGAGTAATCTCTGAAACCTGTCTGAATCATACCACAGACCTACATATCTTAATAATTTCTATTAAAGAATACTACCAAATTCAAAATATGGGGTTTTTTTTTTCTTTTTTGAGAGGTTTTTCGCTATAGGGCGCGTGTACTCGCCAGACAGAGAGAGACATAGAGACAGAAAGCGAGAAATCACCCCCCGGGGGGATGGCCACGCCGCAATCCCTTCTCCTCCATTCTCCTCTCAGGATCTTGGGCATGCACGCACACGCGCCCGGTGTGAGTTTTAAGCCACCAGGTCCAGGACGCGAACCATGGTGGACTACATGGGAGTCCAGCGACATAGCCATTACGCTAACTGCTGGTTCCCAAAATATGTTTTAAAAATAAAATACTGAAGGACCAACAAATGGTGTAATGGTTACATCCTTGGATTCCCACGTAGTCGACCACAGTACAAGTACCGGACCCAGCGGAACTCACACCAGGTGTGTGTGCGTGGGTGCCCAAAATCCCAAGAGGAGAATAGAGAAGAAGGGATTGTGGTATGGCCATTCCCCCTAGGAAGTGATTTCTCGCTTTCTGGCTCTTTGTGTCTCTGTCGCTCAGGAGAGTGCACATGCCCCATAGCAAAAATCTCTCTCTTGAATAAAAATAAACTAATTAATTTAATAGAGAACTGATCTTTTTAAAAATTACTTATTTAATTTTACTTATTAACATTATTCTTTATTTTGCTATAGGACATGTATACTCACCAAAGAGAGGTAGAGAGAAAGGGAAAGGGAGAAAGCAAGCCACCAGGTCTAGGACTCAAACCACAGTTAGCCATGTGGGAGTCCAGTACCTTAATCACCACACCATCTGCTGGCCCCCGAGAACTGGTTTTAACTCAGTGATCATTAGAACTTGGGAATTTTGGGGACTAGCAGATAGCATACTGGTATGTGACTGGACTCCCACATAGTTGACTATGGTTTGATTCCCAGACCTGGCAGCTTAAAACTCACACCGGGTGCATGTGCATGTCATGCCCAAAATCTCAAGAGGAGAATGGAGGAAAAGGGATTGTGGTATGTTCAGAAATCACCCAGGGGGAGATTTCTCGTTTTTCTGTCTCTCTATCTCTTTCTGTCTCTCCTGTAAGTGCATGCACCCTATAGCAAAAAAATTATCTCATAAAAAAATAAAAAAGACTTGGAAATTTTTGTTAAATAAAAAATAAAAAGTATGAGGGATGACATCACAAAGTTTATACTTTCTACTTTGTTCACTTTAGATACATCTGAATGTTTTTATAACAAATAATGTAAGAAAAAGTATTTCCATCATAAAGGAAAAAAATAATCTTTGGAATGTTACATTCAGAGTTGTAGCATAATAACTGAGTCTAAAAGAAAAAGAAGAATTGGGGCTGGCAAGTAACATGGTGGTTAAAGGCGCTGGACTCCCATATGGCTGACCACAGTTCAAGTCTCGGACCTGATGGCTTGCTTTCTCACTTCCTCTTTTTCTCTCTCTCTCTCTCTGATCAAACTGGAAAATAATCATGATAATAATAAATAAAGTTAAATAAAATAATTAAAAAAATCGAGTTGTCTTTTAAAAAAATAAAAAATAAAAAAATAAAAAACAAAAGAAAAAGAAGAATTAGTAGAGGTAGAATCAATATTTGATAAAAAAAATATTCTACAGAGGCTTAATCAGGAGGAGACCTAACGCTTTTAAAAGTAGTTTAGGTGAGAAAAATGTTTGAAGATAGACTTATAATGGTAAGAACTAAAAAACAAAGACAAGTGAAAAATTCCATGAAGAAAAATGAATGGAGAAATCAAGATCAAGAAAATAACAGGTTAAAAAAAAGGAAGGGGTTAACGAGTGGTGTGGTGGTTAAGAGCACTGGATTCCCCCAGGGCTGACTGCGGTTCAAATCCCAGACCTGATAGCTTTCTTTCTCACTTCCCTCTCTCTCTCTCTCTGGTCAATTTGAAAACTAATAATAACAAAAAATAAAGTTAATTATTAATTTTAAAAATGCTTTCCTGTGAACACTGAGTAGTTTACTTGGGCTCTCAGAGTTAGGCCTCACTCGGGCAGGAGTCTTCTAGAAGGCACATTTCCTCAGGCTCCTGAGTCCCTGGGTTCCAGGGCTCAGCTGAATTCAGACACAAGGTCTTCCCTGGCTTGGGAATGAGAAGCCCAAAAGGTAGAATGGCCAGGAGCAGGGAGGGTGAGATGCGAGGCT
>NW_006206544.1:4702889-4712463 GCF_000334495.1 Tupaia belangeri chinensis
CAATCCCTTCTCCTCCATTCTCCTCTCAGGATCTTGGGCATGCACGCACACGCGCCCGGTGTGAGTTTTAAGCCACCAGGTCCAGGACGCGAACCATGGTGGACTACATGGGAGTCCAGCGACATAGCCATTACGCTAACTGCTGGTTCCCAAAATATGTTTTAAAAATAAAATACTGAAGGACCAACAAATGGTGTAATGGTTACATCCTTGGATTCCCACGTAGTCGACCACAGTACAAGTACCGGACCCAGCGGAACTCACACCAGGTGTGTGTGCGTGGGTGCCCAAAATCCCAAGAGGAGAATAGAGAAGAAGGGATTGTGGTATGGCCATTCCCCCTAGGAAGTGATTTCTCGCTTTCTGGCTCTTTGTGTCTCTGTCGCTCAGGAGAGTGCACATGCCCCATAGCAAAAATCTCTCTCTTGAATAAAAATAAACTAATTAATTTAATAGAGAACTGATCTTTTTAAAAATTACTTATTTAATTTTACTTATTAACATTATTCTTTATTTTGCTATAGGACATGTATACTCACCAAAGAGAGGTAGAGAGAAAGGGAAAGGGAGAAAGCAAGCCACCAGGTCTAGGACTCAAACCACAGTTAGCCATGTGGGAGTCCAGTACCTTAATCACCACACCATCTGCTGGCCCCCGAGAACTGGTTTTAACTCAGTGATCATTAGAACTTGGGAATTTTGGGGACTAGCAGATAGCATACTGGTATGTGACTGGACTCCCACATAGTTGACTATGGTTTGATTCCCAGACCTGGCAGCTTAAAACTCACACCGGGTGCATGTGCATGTCATGCCCAAAATCTCAAGAGGAGAATGGAGGAAAAGGGATTGTGGTATGTTCAGAAATCACCCAGGGGGAGATTTCTCGTTTTTCTGTCTCTCTATCTCTTTCTGTCTCTCCTGTAAGTGCATGCACCCTATAGCAAAAAAATTATCTCTTTTCTCCTGCATCTTCTGGAGTTTGTTATCTATCTCTTTTCTCTTACATGTCTGTTAGCTTTGTCTGTTCACTTTAGATACATCTGAATGTTTTTATAACAAATAATGTAAGAAAAAGTATTTCCATCATAAAGGAAAAAAATAATCTTTGGAATGTTACATTCAGAGTTGTAGCATAATAACTGAGTCTAAAAGAAAAAGAAGAATTGGGGCTGGCAAGTAACATGGTGGTTAAAGGCGCTGGACTCCCATATGGCTGACCACAGTTCAAGTCTCGGACCTGATGGCTTGCTTTCTCACTTCCTCTTTTTCTCTCTCTCTCTCTCTGATCAAACTGGAAAATAATCATGATAATAATAAATAAAGTTAAATAAAATAATTAAAAAAATCGAGTTGTCTTTTAAAAAAATAAAAAATAAAAAAATAAAAAACAAAAGAAAAAGAAGAATTAGTAGAGGTAGAATCAATATTTGATAAAAAAAATATTCTACAGAGGCTTAATCAGGAGGAGACCTAACGCTTTTAAAAGTAGTTTAGGTGAGAAAAATGTTTGAAGATAGACTTATAATGGTAAGAACTAAAAAACAAAGACAAGTGAAAAATTCCATGAAGAAAAATGAATGGAGAAATCAAGATCAAGAAAATAACAGGTTAAAAAAAAGGAAGGGGTTAACGAGTGGTGTGGTGGTTAAGAGCACTGGATTCCCCCAGGGCTGACTGCGGTTCAAATCCCAGACCTGATAGCTTTCTTTCTCACTTCCCTCTCTCTCTCTCTCTCTGGTGAAAAAAAAAAAAAAAAAAAAAAAGAGTAATAATAACAAAAAAACAGTTAAATAAGATATTTTTTTTAAAAAGGAAGATGGGTTATTCTAGTTACTGCTAGAACTATCTTCACAGTTCTAGGGAAGCCATTGTAAGCATAATCAACACTACTCAGTACATTGTTTTAAAAAAATGGGGAGATGATGAGAACATAAGAAATAAGCATAAGTAGGCCATGGCATAATGGTCAACCAGACCATTCCACATGGTCAGCCGTGTGTGGTTCAAGTCCCAGACGTGGCAACTTGAAAAGTATGCCAAGAATTTGTGTGTACATACTCAAAAATTCCAAAAGGGAGAAACCAAGGAGAAGGAATTGCAGTGATCATCCTCCACAGAAAGGTGCTTTCTTACTTTCCTCCTCTCTCTCTCTCTCTCTTTGGCAAGTACACACATGCTCTAGCAAAAGTTAAAAAAAAAAAGAAAGAAAGAAAGAAATATAAGCATAAAGAGAAACAAAGTATGTAGGATTCAAATTTGCTTAAACTTTTTGAATGTTCTAAAGATAGGACCACAGGTTTAATATACACTTGTAGAGCACTGCACCACTGCTGCACACCTGTCCCCCCATCACCATGTATTCATTAACGAATAGTTATAAATTGTGTATTTCTTTATATATACATAGAGAGAAGTTTAGAAAAACACACATCAAAATGTTTACAGATTGGGAACCAGCAGTTAGCATAATGGCTATGTTGCTGGACTCCCACGTAGTCGACTGCGGTTCACGTCCCAGACCTGGTGGCTTAAAACTCATGCAGGGTGCGTGTGCGTGCGTGCCCAAGATCCCGAGAGGAGAATGGAAGAGAAAGGATTGCCGCGTGACCATCCCCCCTGGGGGGGTGATTTCTCGCTTTCTGTCTCTATGTCTCTGTCTGACAAGTGCACGCGCCCTATAGCGAAAACCTCTCCAAAAAAAAAGTCTGGGTAGCAAGACTTTGAGAGACTTAATTTTTATTTTATATATTTCTGTAACATCTGAAAATTTTAAAACAAAAATACATTATTTTTATAATTGCCAAGATGATCAATGATGATAAAAAAAAAACATCTTGCCAGTTTCCTTCATCACTCTTACCTGCAAGGCTTTCTCCTTCTCGTTTGTCAATTCCTGAGAATGCTTGTTAGTCAACGCTGCTGTGTGTGACGCCCATTCATTCCGTAACTTATCTAATTCTTGAATTTTTTCTGATAATGTCTATATTAAGAGTTCAATACAAAATAATAGTTTCCTGAATATGTCATACATGGTAATATTTACAAGGATATTACACAAAATAAAATGACAGCTTTTCTAGACATACTCAAAGCCTTTTCTTACACACTTTTTAAAAATTATTTTTATTTAACTTTATTTATTCATACATTTTAATTTGACCAGAGAGGGACACAGAGAGAGAAAAATGAAAGAGAGAGAGGGAAAGCGAGAAAGCAAACTCAGCCATGTGGGAGTCCAGCACCCTTAACCACCACGTCACCTGCTGGCTCCCACACTTTTTAATTTGAAGGAATCAAGATTTGAAAATATACCTTAGAGCTAACATGACTGACAAGCTCTGTAAGCTTTTAGTTAAATCTGGTTCTTCACTACCCAATCCTTTCTCCTGGCCTAAAGAAACAAAGGAACTCATGGTGGAACAAGCGAGGCATGAGGAGTTATTCGTTCATTAGACATAAAATCCAGTACCATGGTCCCCATGAGAGCCTTTATTTATTCATACATTTTAATTTGACCAGAGAGGGACACAGAGAGAGAAAAATGAAAGAGAGAGAGGGAAAGCGAGAAAGCAAACTCAGCCATGTGGGAGTCCAGCACCCTTAACCACCACGTCACCTGCTGGCTCCCACACTTTTTAATTTGAAGGAATCAAGATTTGAAAATATACCTTAGAGCTAACATGACTGACAAGCTCTGTAAGCTTTTAGTTAAATCTGGTTCTTCACTACCCAATCCTTTCTCCTGGCCTAAAGAAACAAAGGAACTCATGGTGGAACAAGCGAGGCATGAGGAGTTATTCGTTCATTAGACATAAAATCCAGTACCATGGTCCCCATGAGAGCCTTGTTGGACAGGGGTATTTTCTGCCTGAAGTCAAATAGTTTATCACATACTGGGGGGCTCAAAGTCAAGGACTAGGGGTGAAAATGTAGTAGCTATGACTGAAGCGATGCTAAGCTTATCAACTAACTCTAAACATAACAGAAGTAAAGAAGGGCTAGAACTGCCACCTTCCAGTAATTAGCCAAAATGACAAACACAAAGGAAAAGAGGAGAGGCACCCGATATATGTTCTCTAGGCCTTTTAGAAAACATGGAGTGGTTCCTCTGGCAACATATATGGGAATTTACAAGAAAGGTGATATTGTAGACATCAAGGGAATGGGTACTGTTCAAAAAGAAATGCCCCACAAATATTACCATGGCAAAACTGTAAGAGTCTACAATGTTACCCAGCATGCTGTTGGCATTGTAAACAAAAAAGTTAAGGGCAAGATTCTTGCCAAGAGAATCAATGTGTATATTGAGCATATTAAGTATTCTAAGAGCAGAGATAGCTTCCTAAAACGTGTGAAGGAAAATGATCAGAAAAAGAAGGAAGCCAAAGAGAAAGGTACCTGGGTTCAACTGAAGCACCAGCCTACTCCACTCAGAGAAGCACACTTTGTGAGAACCAATGGAAAGGAGCCTGAGCTACTGGAACCTATTCCCTATGAATTCATGATATGATGGGTGTTAAAAATAAACTAATCTGGGGAACCAGCAGTTAGCGTAATGGCTATGTCGCTGGACTCCCACGTAGTCGACCGCGGTTCGTGTCCCCGACCCGGTGGCTTAAAACTCACGCCGGGCGCGTGTGCGTGCGTGCCCAAGATCCCGAGAGGAGAATGGAGGAGAAGGGATTGTGGCGTGACCATCCCCCCTGTGGGGTGATTTCTCGCTTTCTGTCTCTATGTCTCTCTCTGTCTGTCTGGCGAGCGCACGCGCCCTACAGTGAAAAATTTCTCCAAAAAAATAAATAAATAAATAAAATAATCTATGGTCTAAAAAAAAAAAGAAGGGAAATGCTTAGAAGATAGGGACTGAAAATTCTTAGGTCAGAAGAATGAGGTGAATCAAAGGGAAGAGAAAACTAATACATGACAAGTAGTATACATTATCTTATTTAATGAAGATTTGAAGGAAATGTGTTATATATTGGGGATAACAGAAATGTTTGGGTAGAATAAAATATCTAAAAGAGAAAGCATCAGATTAAAACAACTGGTAGAGGAAGGGTGGCAAAAGGAGAGGGAATTCAATGGCAGCATGCTTTGAAAGAGAATATACAAATCTTGTATTTAATTCAAGAAGCAATTCAAAAGAACATATGGCTGACTTAAAAAGACAATATGAAATTTGGATTACCTTTTGTGTGGAGTTCAGTTGCCTAGTAACATCATCTAAAGATTGCATTAGTGATAATCTTTCTTCCTATAAACAAAAATAATAAAATTATGTAATTTTACTATTTAATTTGATCATTTATAGTCAAGCTACTCAAAATGCAGCATCATCCCGAAAGCTGGTTAGAAATGGAGAATCTCTAGTTCCGCCACAGGCCTTCCAAATCAGAATCTGCATTTTAACAATATCCCCAGATGATTTTTGTACCATTAACATCTGATAGGGGCCAGCCCTGGCCTAATAGTTAAGGGTGCTAGATCCCATCACAGCTGACTGTGACTCAAATCCCGGCCCAGGTGGCTTGGAAAACACACTGGGTGCAAGTGTGTGCATGCACGAAATCCCAATGCCACGAAGACACAGAGGAGAGAGGATTGCAGTGTGAACACGCCTCCTTAAGGAGGTGCTTTCCCCATTTTCCCTCTACCAATCTTCCTTAGGCAAGTGCATGCTACAGAGCAGTTAAAAGAAAGTATAAGGGAACCAGCAGTTAGCATAACGACTATGTCGCTGGATTCCTGAAGGGATTGCGGCGTGGCCATCCCCCCCCTGGGGGGTGATTTCTCGCTTTCTGTATCTATGTCTCTGTCTGTCTGGTGAGCGCACACGCCCTATAGCGGAAAAAAAACCTCTCCAAAAAAAAAAAAAAAAGAAAGTATAAGACATACTCATCAGTAGTATTTAACTAAAAAGACTACAAAAACATCTAAGTGGGATTGCCTCATACCTAATTGGTTAAGGAAACTGAATCCCACATCACTGACCATAGTTCAAAACCTGGTCCCAGGCGCTTAAAAATCATGCCAGGCATGTGTGCAGGCATGCCTAAAATCACCACAGGATAGAGAAATGAAGAAGGGACTGTATTGTGGTCATGCCCTACCAAGGGGTATTTTCAACCTCTCTCTGTTTCTCTGTCTTTGGTGAATACATGCACCCTCTGGCAATTAGGGGGAAAAAGTAAAAAAGAAAGAAAAAAAACCCTTTTTTTTATTTGCAAGTGGGAATGTATAAAGTGAGGGAGAGCACCCTCCATAAGAGATAGTCACGTGGTGCCATCCCTTCTCTCTCTTATTTAAAAGAATTATTAATTCAATTTAATTTACTATTTTTTTAAAAATTTGCTATAGGGCACATACACTCACCAGAGAGAAAGAGAGACAGAGACAGAGATGGACAGAGAGAGAAAGAGAGTGAGAAAGCAAACTGCCAGGTTTGAGACTCAAACCACAGCTGGCCATGTGGGAGTCCAGCACCTTAACCACCATGGCATCTACTAGCCCCTTCTTCTCCATTTCTACTTCAGGATTTTGAGCACACACACATGCCCAGTATGTTTCTCAAGCTGTCAGGTCTGGGACTTGAACCACACAGTCAGCCACGTGAGATCCAGCCACCTTAATCATCACACCACTGGCTGACCTGATAAAACAAATCTCATACATGGCATCCCTATGTGTTTATTTCCTTGTATCCTGAATATCACATAGCATTTTGTAATTTTCAATACACTTTCATATATTTTCATCTCATTTATTATTAGTCTTTTGTTTTTTTAATTTTGCTATAGGGCCTATGTGGTTGCTAGACAGATGGAAAGAAAATGAGAAAGCACCCCCCCCACCCCCCGCAAGGGAGAATGTCGCTGCCACAATCCTTTCTTCTTCACTCTCCTAGAGATTTCGGGCATGTATACACATACGCCTGGCATGTTTTTCAAGCTGCTGGGTCCAGGACTTGAACTGTAGTTGGCCATGTGGAATCCAGCTGTCTCAACCACCACACCACCATGTTAGCTCTATTTTATTCCATTTATAATGGGTGAGAGATTCCTATACACACCTACCAACTGATGAAACTATGATGTAAGAATCTAAGTGACCTGTGCAAGGTCACAGATATTAGAAACTTGTTTCTTAATTGTTGGTGCCATTGAATCTAGACTAGATGAAAAGCAATAAATTTATTACAAGTTACAAAATTTTATTCAGAAAACAAAAACTAATAGCAATATAGCTCTTCAGTGATTTATTTAAAACCTTTGGTACTTATTTTTTAAAAATCATTTAATATTTCACTCTTACCTTGCTACACTTCAAACAGCCTGCTAGAAATTTCTTTATTTCCACATCATTTCCAGGTAAAAGTTTTAGTGAAAGGTGTGTAAGGTGCTTAAAAGGATTTGTCTCTATCACATTTAAAAGTGCGGGTGAGTTATCCAAAAGAGGTGCTGAAGAAACTAACTGTAGCAAAAACCTTTGAAAAGAAAGTGTCACATTATAACACACTTAATGAGACAGTAAACTCCCACACTGCATAAGTTCCTCCACATAGAAAAATCAGTAAAAAAGCATATTGAAATCATAGGGACCAATATATAGGAACTCTCAATGGTAAAGGATTAGATAAATTGGGCAACAAAGGGAAAAAGACAGACTGAAACACATATATATGCTCATGAGTTCACCATGAAAGATGAGGAGAAAGTCAAAACTAAAAACAAAAACTAGCTGAATATCACAGAAGTAACTATAGAGTACCAGCACCTTAATTTGAAAATGATCATTTAAAAGTAAGAATTAAGCATTTATTCTTTCCTTATGAATTTTCAGAGCAATCATAGAGTCCTAACTGATGAGGATGTTTTTTTATAAATCCACACCTAGTAAACATGTAAATAATAACAGACTTAGAAAAGCACCTTAAAAAATTTGTTTTGGCTTTTGCTGTAGAGAACGTGCATATGCCAGAGACAGTGAAAGACAAAGTGAGAAATCACACCCCCAGGGGAGATAGCTATGCTACAATTCCTTCTCCTCCATTTTCCTCTCAACATTTTGGTCATGCATGCACAGTGCTCAGTGTGATTTTCAAGCCTCCGTGTCTAGGACTTGAACCGCATTTGCAATGCAAGAGTCCAGCACTTTAACTGCCATACCACCTGCTGGCTCCAGAAAAGTATCATTTTGGGACTGGTCCGATGGCTTAGTGGTTAAGGAAGCTAGATTCCATGTGGCTGATCACACAGTCTGAGTCCCAGACCTGGTGGGTGTCTGTGCCCAAAATCCCAAAGGGAGAAATGGAGATGGGACTACAGTCTGTCCACTTCCAATTAGAGGGTGCTTTCTTTTCTTCTTCTTTTTTTTTTAGGCTTTGCTATAGTGCATGTACATTCACTACACAGAGAAAGAGGGAAAGTGAGAAAGCATCCCCTAGCAGGATGACCACACCACAGTCCCTTCTCCTCAATTCTGCTCTCAGGACTTGGGAACACATGCATATGTGCCCTACATGTTTCCCAGCCACCGGGTGTGGGACTTGAACTGTGCAGTTGGCCATGTGGAATTCAGCCACCTTAATCCAGGAGGTGAATTCTATCTCTTCCTCACTGATAAGTACATGTACCCTCTAGCAATGAAGCGAAAAGAAAAGCATCATTTTGCAGTTCCTAATAAAATAATTGATTTGAACAACAAACATCAATCAATAAAACCAATAAATAAAAGGTAATAGTGAACTTTATAATGAAAAGATCAGGTGTTAATACCACATGAATACAAATAAATAAACACACAAAATCTTATTCTTCTCTTTTTCAAAGATCATTATAAAAATATAATAAATAATACTTGATACTATTATATTAAATATTTCATAAAACTTCAGTGGCTTTGTGAAGACATGAAAAGCAAGGGGTAAATAGTGATTTTAATCAAGATTCCTTAAAATCTAAAATTTAATGAAGTCCTAGCCCCAGCTTTAAAAATAAAGGACAAAACTTAGAATACAGAAAATATTTTGCAATCAACTTGTCTTTCAAAGAGTTTGTCTTGGAAAATATTTAATAATTACAAGGAGGGGCCAGCAGGTGGCATGGTGGTTAAGGGCACTGGACACCCACATGGCCAACCGTGGTTGGAGTCCTGGATCAGGTGGCTTGTTTTCTCACTTTTCCTCTCTTTCTCTCTCTCACTTGCTCTGCCTTTCTCTGGTCAAATTAAAAAATAATAATAATGACAGTATAACAAATAAATAAATAAATGTTTTTTAAAAAAATCTGTAGGGTACATGCATTTACCAGAGAGATGAAGAGGGAGGAAAAATGAAAAACCACCCTCCAGAGGGGATGGCCATGCCACAGTCCCTTCTCAGTATTTTGGGTGTGCACACATGTGCCTGACACATTTTTCAAGCTACTGGATTCAAGCTTCAAACCACACAGTTAACCATGTGGGATCCAGCTTCCTTAACCATCACACCACCAACTGATCCTCATAATGCTTTTTTAAAAGCTGTGTATTCAAAGTATTGATAGAATTTTATTTTATTTTAATAAAGTAGAAA
>NW_006206544.1:4712572-4719721 GCF_000334495.1 Tupaia belangeri chinensis
CCCCTATAGCGAAAAAAAAACCTCTCCAAAAAAAAAAAAAAAAGAAAGTATAAGACATACTCATCAGTAGTATTTAACTAAAAAGACTACAAAAACATCTAAGTGGGATTGCCTCATACCTAATTGGTTAAGGAAACTGAATCCCACATCACTGACCATAGTTCAAAACCTGGTCCCAGGCGCTTAAAAATCATGCCAGGCATGTGTGCAGGCATGCCTAAAATCACCACAGGATAGAGAAATGAAGAAGGGACTGTATTGTGGTCATGCCCTACCAAGGGGTATTTTCAACCTCTCTCTGTTTCTCTGTCTTTGGTGAATACATGCACCCTCTGGCAATTAGGGGGAAAAAGTAAAAAAGAAAGAAAAAAAACCCTTTTTTTTATTTGCAAGTGGGAATGTATAAAGTGAGGGAGAGCACCCTCCATAAGAGATAGTCACGTGGTGCCATCCCTTCTCTCTCTTATTTAAAAGAATTATTAATTCAATTTAATTTACTATTTTTTTAAAAATTTGCTATAGGGCACATACACTCACCAGAGAGAAAGAGAGACAGAGACAGAGATGGACAGAGAGAGAAAGAGAGTGAGAAAGCAAACTGCCAGGTTTGAGACTCAAACCACAGCTGGCCATGTGGGAGTCCAGCACCTTAACCACCATGGCATCTACTAGCCCCTTCTTCTCCATTTCTACTTCAGGATTTTGAGCACACACACATGCCCAGTATGTTTCTCAAGCTGTCAGGTCTGGGACTTGAACCACACAGTCAGCCACGTGAGATCCAGCCACCTTAATCATCACACCACTGGCTGACCTGATAAAACAAATCTCATACATGGCATCCCTATGTGTTTATTTCCTTGTATCCTGAATATCACATAGCATTTTGTAATTTTCAATACACTTTCATATATTTTCATCTCATTTATTATTAGTCTTTTGTTTTTTTAATTTTGCTATAGGGCCTATGTGGTTGCTAGACAGATGGAAAGAAAATGAGAAAGCACCCCCCCCACCCCCCGCAAGGGAGAATGTCGCTGCCACAATCCTTTCTTCTTCACTCTCCTAGAGATTTCGGGCATGTATACACATACGCCTGGCATGTTTTTCAAGCTGCTGGGTCCAGGACTTGAACTGTAGTTGGCCATGTGGAATCCAGCTGTCTCAACCACCACACCACCATGTTAGCTCTATTTTATTCCATTTATAATGGGTGAGAGATTCCTATACACACCTACCAACTGATGAAACTATGATGTAAGAATCTAAGTGACCTGTGCAAGGTCACAGATATTAGAAACTTGTTTCTTAATTGTTGGTGCCATTGAATCTAGACTAGATGAAAAGCAATAAATTTATTACAAGTTACAAAATTTTATTCAGAAAACAAAAACTAATAGCAATATAGCTCTTCAGTGATTTATTTAAAACCTTTGGTACTTATTTTTTAAAAATCATTTAATATTTCACTCTTACCTTGCTACACTTCAAACAGCCTGCTAGAAATTTCTTTATTTCCACATCATTTCCAGGTAAAAGTTTTAGTGAAAGGTGTGTAAGGTGCTTAAAAGGATTTGTCTCTATCACATTTAAAAGTGCGGGTGAGTTATCCAAAAGAGGTGCTGAAGAAACTAACTGTAGCAAAAACCTTTGAAAAGAAAGTGTCACATTATAACACACTTAATGAGACAGTAAACTCCCACACTGCATAAGTTCCTCCACATAGAAAAATCAGTAAAAAAGCATATTGAAATCATAGGGACCAATATATAGGAACTCTCAATGGTAAAGGATTAGATAAATTGGGCAACAAAGGGAAAAAGACAGACTGAAACACATATATATGCTCATGAGTTCACCATGAAAGATGAGGAGAAAGTCAAAACTAAAAACAAAAACTAGCTGAATATCACAGAAGTAACTATAGAGTACCAGCACCTTAATTTGAAAATGATCATTTAAAAGTAAGAATTAAGCATTTATTCTTTCCTTATGAATTTTCAGAGCAATCATAGAGTCCTAACTGATGAGGATGTTTTTTTATAAATCCACACCTAGTAAACATGTAAATAATAACAGACTTAGAAAAGCACCTTAAAAAATTTGTTTTGGCTTTTGCTGTAGAGAACGTGCATATGCCAGAGACAGTGAAAGACAAAGTGAGAAATCACACCCCCAGGGGAGATAGCTATGCTACAATTCCTTCTCCTCCATTTTCCTCTCAACATTTTGGTCATGCATGCACAGTGCTCAGTGTGATTTTCAAGCCTCCGTGTCTAGGACTTGAACCGCATTTGCAATGCAAGAGTCCAGCACTTTAACTGCCATACCACCTGCTGGCTCCAGAAAAGTATCATTTTGGGACTGGTCCGATGGCTTAGTGGTTAAGGAAGCTAGATTCCATGTGGCTGATCACACAGTCTGAGTCCCAGACCTGGTGGGTGTCTGTGCCCAAAATCCCAAAGGGAGAAATGGAGATGGGACTACAGTCTGTCCACTTCCAATTAGAGGGTGCTTTCTTTTCTTCTTCTTTTTTTTTTAGGCTTTGCTATAGTGCATGTACATTCACTACACAGAGAAAGAGGGAAAGTGAGAAAGCATCCCCTAGCAGGATGACCACACCACAGTCCCTTCTCCTCAATTCTGCTCTCAGGACTTGGGAACACATGCATATGTGCCCTACATGTTTCCCAGCCACCGGGTGTGGGACTTGAACTGTGCAGTTGGCCATGTGGAATTCAGCCACCTTAATCCAGGAGGTGAATTCTATCTCTTCCTCACTGATAAGTACATGTACCCTCTAGCAATGAAGCGAAAAGAAAAGCATCATTTTGCAGTTCCTAATAAAATAATTGATTTGAACAACAAACATCAATCAATAAAACCAATAAATAAAAGGTAATAGTGAACTTTATAATGAAAAGATCAGGTGTTAATACCACATGAATACAAATATATAAACACACAAAATCTTATTCTTCTCTTTTTCAAAGATCATTATAAAAATATAATAAATAATACTTGATACTATTATATTAAATATTTCATAAAACTTCAGTGGCTTTGTGAAGACATGAAAAGCAAGGGGTAAATAGTGATTTTAATCAAGATTCCTTAAAATCTAAAATTTAATGAAGTCCTAGCCCCAGCTTTAAAAATAAAGGACAAAACTTAGAATACAGAAAATATTTTGCAATCAACTTGTCTTTCAAAGAGTTTGTCTTGGAAAATATTTAATAATTACAAGGAGGGGCCAGCAGGTGGCATGGTGGTTAAGGGCACTGGACACCCACATGGCCAACCGTGGTTGGAGTCCTGGATCAGGTGGCTTGTTTTCTCACTTTTCCTCTCTTTCTCTCTCTCACTTGCTCTGCCTTTCTCTGGTCAAATTAAAATAAACAAATAAAGTTAAATTAAAAAAGAATTCTTTAAAAAAAATAATTACAAGAGAGGGAAGGACCTTTCCTCTCCCCACTTTTGACAGAGATTAGAAGTACTCTTTTAAGAAAAAAATTAATTTGAGAATTGTACTGATTTAGAAAAGAAAAATAATAAAAAGAAGTTTAATAAGACACTGTGCCCATTTGACTTACCTTGGAATTTCTTTGGCATGTTCTTGAGTACACTGTTGAAGGAGATCTATAAATTTTTGTGGAAAAGCTAAGAAGTCCACCAGGAGACCTTGCTGGAATTTTAAACTACACAGGAAATAGAAAAAGACATTTTTTAAAAAACTGAATCTTTAATTAACACCCTGGTTTTTTTACTTACTAAGTACGCATTATAATAAAAAAACTAAGCTAGAGAATTTTGTTTTTGTAGAATTTATTCAGTGGGGGGGCCAGCAGATGCTAAAGTGGTTAAAGGTGCTGGATTCCCACATGGCTGACCTTGGTTCAAGTCCTGGACCTGGCAGCTTGCTTTCTCAGGTTCCCTTTCTCTCTCTCTCTTTCTGTCTCTCTCTGGTCAAATTTAAAAATAATAATAATAATAACAAATTAAATTAAATAAAAAAATCTTTTTAAAAAGAGAATTTATTCAGTGGGAAGGAAAAGGCCAATAAATCTAGCTAAAAGCTCTTTAAGCAGAATTTTGATAATTCATGAAATGATTATTTTCAAAAACATCCTGAATAATTGTAGAACAAATAGTCCAGTATTTTCCTAAAATAATTAGATGTTCCTAACAGCTATGTGTTTTAAAAAGAACACCAATATATTCATAAAACTTAGAAACTTACTTACTCCTAGATTCAATAGAAGACCAGAAAAAAAGATTTATTTACCTTTGAAAATCCTCCTCAGATATAACAAGGTTATATAGAAAAAATGGATCTGTATCATCAGTCAGACGGATAACTAAATCCTAAAAGAAAAATTGTTTTTTAATGCTGTTAGAATAATTTTTTCCTTCCTAGAAGTAAATGATCCGATAGCATAAATGTCACAGTTCCATATTTAGATAGCTTTGTTTTCTGGCACTGCTAGGTCTTGCTGTTGCTATTACTGTTGTTTGAGACAGTCTCACCACGTAGAGAACCTCCTGCCTAGCTTCCCAAGTAGCTGGAACAACGGGTGCATACTACCCTGGCTTTGTTTTTTTATTTAGTCTTTAGAGATTTCGAATCTTAAATAAGAATAGATATATGTTCTGCTCCTTGAGAGCCACCTAAAAGTTTGTAAAAGTTTATCTTATTTTTCTTTATTTCAAAGATCATTATAAAAGTAATACCTGAAAAAAATAAATAAAAGTCAGTAATACCTGATGCTATTAAATATTTCAGAAAACTTTAGTGGTCTATGAAGACATGAAAATTAAGGAGTTAAAAGTTTGGAAATAACTTTTAAGAGGCTTAAGGAAATTTAGACAAGCCTCTCTGTACTATGTTGTCGTAACAAAAATATTCTTTACCACTAAACAGATCACATACAATTATATTTTCTGTTTCCTTCACGTTAACTAGTCTAGTATTTAAAAATGAGCGTGTGTGCCCTATAGCAAAATTTAAAATAATAATAAATAAAGTTTTTTTTAAAAACTGACAAATTTATCAGAACTGACAAAAAAGAAAGGCACTTTCGTCTCTCAGGCAGAGGATAGGAGTATCAGGTGACGAGTTGCCAGGGCTTCTTCCCAAGGGGCTATTCTCTCCTATTTCATATAGCTGCTGACATGGACCCTCCATCTGTTTTCAATTTCAAGTGAAGTGGGTGCCTTCATAAAGACACTTTCCAGGTAGCTAAATTTCTAGTGTGGCAGATCACAGCAAGTAAAGCTCACAGAAAAGTGAACTGAGATTGTATGATCTGGAGAACACAGGTACAAGGAAAACTGGACACAGCTACAAGATGATGGAGGAGTAAAAAAGAATGAAGTACTGAGGTTAATACGGAGTTTCAAATAAAATCGACTGATGGCTACTAAAGAATTGCTAAGTCCTAGAAAAATCTATACCACTCTGAGTAGACAGAGAAAATGAAGATGGGCATAACGACTAACATGCAAGAAGTGCTGTACATTATCTCTATCCTAGAAATTAGCAACCTGGACATTCGCTCCACCTCAGAATGTCCTGCTCCTAGCAGCAGTCTATTCAAGTTATTCTTGAAATTCACCCCAAGATGCTATAAAACAACCTGAAGCTACTAACTACTATTAGGCTTCCCTTCAAAAAGTAAAGTAAAAGACTCAAGGATACCTCCCTGCAGTACTTCAATTTATTCTGTTCTCACATTTCCACTATGAAATGACAATTCTACTGGGCAGCAGTATACATTTCAGCCCAGGACACTGGGCAAACCTATGGAGACTGACCCCAAAACCCCCATTTCTTCTTGTGTGCTTTAAAAATACATAGTATCCCACCACCTTAGATTTCTAAGTTACAAACTGGCCCAAAATTAAAAAAGCAAAAAGAGTGAAACAGAAAGATCTCACATTCAAGAAAAAAATAAATACCAACCTTTCTGTGAACTGGATTAGAAACTGATTGTAGTTCAATGCTCACTCTAACACTTACTCTCCTGTATGAAAAGATATGTCCAACTATCAGAGACAAGCACATCAAATGAGTTACCACTATTGTTTGTGCTAATGTTTTTAGTCTAGTCTTAAACGATAAGACTTTTCACTGTAAGACTTTGTTCGCTAACTTATGAACAGGTATTTGAGGAGTACACTGGATTTTAAGTTTAAGTTTTTATTGTTCCACTAGTGAGCAATCTAGTAATTTTTAATGTGAGCGGAAATTTTCCTCACAAGTAAAATCAGGATAGTGTGAAGATTAAATAAATAATGTGGAGTGCCTAATGCTAGCCCAAGGTCTAACTTTACTTGCCCTGATTCTAAAATAGCATTTATTGAAAGAAGAACATCAACTTAATAACAACTTTTATTTACATTTCTAAAATTACCATTTTAAGAAAACAAACTGATTTATGTATCCATATCTAAAAACTTAAAATGTGAAATAACATTAGAATGTTTAGAACATTTAGAATCAAGAAAATAACACATTTCCAACTCTTATTGCACAGGGCAAAATGTTTTTTTCAGGTCCACAAACTAAATTTGCTTAATATCCTCTCTATGCGCTATATACACAAAAAAGGTCAGCAAGCTTATTGTTATCTATCTTATCCTAGAGTAAACTGTGAGCCCTGAAAGGAGACTATGGTGCTCTCCATTCTATGCAGCATCTGAAGAACTCAGTATTGGACAGAGCATATAAATAAAGATGTTCATAAACATTAATTGAGGTGAGCAAAATGTTTAAGTAATTCAGAAAATAAAGGGAAAAATAAGTGAAAAGCAACTATTTATAAAGTGGTTCTCAAACTACTCTGCTAGAATTAAATAACTGTGGTCCTCGAATATACAGGGGAAAAGGTGAACTAACAAATTTCACCTGTTCAATTTATTCTTCTAAAGATTTGCTTTAAACCTTTTCCATATTCTACCACTTACCTACTACAGAAGTAAAAAGTAATGGCAGAGCAATACACTATTGATGGGAAAATTAGAAAGCTCTCAATTTGAATAAATAAAAGCTACTCTAAGCCAAGTACTGTACTGGGTGCTGGGGATATAAACAGAAATATACATGGTCCCTGCCCTCAAATGGAGATCATATTAAGTGACTTTTCCCTA
>NW_006206544.1:4720028-4721288 GCF_000334495.1 Tupaia belangeri chinensis
TTGCTTCTGATTATATTTTAGAGATTCTAAAGAGGGAATGGAAGAGATCCTAACATTTACTGAGTATCTACACTATCACCTGCCAGTTACTTTACATACATTATCTCATTTAACACTAATCATGTTAAACAAACACAATCTTTTTTACAGGAGAACTCAAGGCTCAGAGTTACATACTTATATAAGCTCACTATTCCAGAACTCAAATTAGAACACATTTTCATCTACACAAAGCGATCTAATAAGTGAATAAAGGCCATTAATTTCCATAATGCAATTTTGAAAGGTCCTGACAATAAAGGGACTTAAGTGAAGGCTATCAAATTTATGTTAGTTTCACAAATGAGGAAACCTAACATTAAGAAAAGCTAAGACACAGCTAATAAGCGCTGGAACAACAAAAAAAATGTAAATCTCCTGACTTCTAATCCAAACTCTCTATTTTAAGCCCCAATAGCACCACTTCCTCAAAGTTTGAATTTTGCAATTATCTGTGAGACTGGCTTTTATATCCTCCACTGAAATGTAAACTCCACGAAGAAAAGGACCTTTTCCTGACCATTGCATCTCCAGTGCCCAGAAAAGTGTTTTATAAGTAGCGCTATCCCACCAGCCAGTGGAGCCAGTGGCTTTGTGGTGCTTGGTGGTCACGCAGCAGGCTCGCCCCATGGAAAGCAGCAAACCCAGGGGCTGGAAAAACACGCAGGGCAGGTATGTGATGTACCAAATCCCAAAAGGTGAATAGACTGCAGAGTGGTCATCCCCCCAAGGAAGTGTTTTCTCGCTGTCTCTGTCGCTATTCCACCAGCACACGTGTCCTATAGCAAAATTAAAAAACAGAGGCCAGCAGGTTGTGTGGTGGTTAAAGGCGCTGGATCCCCACATAGCCCAGCTGAGGTTTGAGTCCCGGACCTGACGGCTTGCTTTCTCCCTTTCCCTTTCTCCTGCTCTCTGGCTCTGGTCAAATAAAAAAATAATAACAAATGGAATTAAATAAATAAATATTTAAAAATAAAAAACAATGTTTACTGAATAAATGAATTAATAAAATGTCTTATTTTCTCATTGTTTTTGCTCCATTAAACGTAATTCACTTTTTTGGGACCAGCAGTTGGCGCTATGTCGCTGGACTCCCATGTAGCCCACCACAGTTCGAGTCTCAGACCCGGTGGCTTAAACTCACTCTGGGCCTGTGTGCGTGCGTGCCCAAGATCCCGAGAGGGCATGGGGGGGGGGGGGGGTTTCTGCCTTTCTTTGGGT
>NW_006206544.1:4721400-4746978 GCF_000334495.1 Tupaia belangeri chinensis
TCGTGTCCCGGACCCAGTGGCTTAAACTCAGGCCGGGCGCGTGTGCGTGCGTGCCCAAGATCCCCAGAGGAGAATGGAGGAGAAGGGATTGTGGCGTGTCCATCCCCCCTGGGGGGTGATTTCTCGCTTTCTATCTCTGTGTCTCTCTCTGTCTGGCGAGCGCACGCGCCCTATAGAGAAAACCTTTCAAAAAAAATCATTTAAAAAAACAAAATTCACTTTTTATAGTAAATAATGTAAAAAAAAAAAGAGGCAAAATACACCATGAAATTGATTTTAAATTTGAGTTTAGATTTACTTCCAAAATACTTCAAATGCGGACAGAGAGGCGGGGCGGGGGAAGCTGGACACCGAGGTTTGCATTCCGGTCTGGCCCCGCCAGGAGCTCGCTGAGCCCTTCCCTCCATGACCGAACCCCTGGAGGCCGGCGTTCTCACCTGTCAGAAGGGACCGGGCTGGAAGCACCGCTCCATTCAGGAACAGGTTTACTGACATGGACTTGGTGGGAATCGGCGTCCCTATCCTTCACACCCCTCCATCTTTCCTTCCCCTCTGTAACGGCCGACTAGGTGCAGGAGGTAACCAGAAGGGCCCACTGGCTCCCTCTCCGCGTCCTGGGGGCCGCCAAACACCTAGTCAAAGGCCTGCGCCCACGGGGCCGCCATCTTCCCCCATTGGCCCGACCCCAACCGCCACCCGCGGGCACCAGGTGACGCGGACCTCACCTCTCCTCGCAGTCTTTGCATTTCACCAGCAAGGGGACGAGCTGCTGGAACAGAACTTGGCTCATGTCGGCCCGCTGCCCCGGCGGGTGTGCGGGACAATCCAACAGGCGAGGCCCTCGGTACTAGCCCGAAAAGCGTCAGGGTCCAGATAGAGTTTGAGTTTGGCGCTCGGCTGGCGCGGAGTAGGCGGGGAGAGGAACGTACAGCAGACCAAGAAGTTTTGAGCTTCGCCAGCCACCGTCCGCTTTTTCCGGTTTTGGGGAGGATGGGACTCGGGCAGTTACGGGACTTCCGGGCATAAACCTGTGTGGCAGGACTCGAAGCAGCCATATTTATTAAGGGAAAGGGACCCGAAGAAAGCTGACAACTTTTCCTCCGGTCGCCGCCCGATGCGAGTCACTTGAGCGGCTCGGGGTTATGGCGGCTTTTGCGCCGATGCCGCAGGCGACTGGTATTCCAGCTGAAAATAGATGCAATTACTATGTGGAAAAGAAGAAGCGGTTCTGCAGGATGGTGGTGGCTGCGGGGAAAAAGGTTTGTGGTGAACAGCTGGCGCGGCGGAGGTCTGGTATCGCCCTACCCTCCCGAGAGTCGGAAATGAGTTTCCTGTCCCGCCGGTGCTGGAAACCGGCCCCTCCCCTCTTTGACAGATTTCTGCTTCTGTCCCCTGGATTCTTTAGCTTTCACGTTAAAAAACAAAAACAAAAACGCAGTTCTGCCCTCCTGGCGGAGCGGCGATGAGCCTTCGTGACGAGCAACGTTTCTTTCACTCAGCCCGCAATGACCCGTTTATGTCGATCCTAACTCGTGGTGATTCTCGATTTTAGTTTTACCTCTCACTGCTGCTGCTTAGGCTCCAACCCCTCAGTCTTCCCGAAGGGAAATGGTAGTTTAGATAAAGAAGTGATTGAAGTTCTAAAATTTTTACTAATTGTGTACGAACTATTGTTTCGTGAACGATAATCACTCGTCATGAATGCGGCTGAAAGAAACTTTCTTTAAAAGTTTGTTTAGGTTAACTGTCTTTAAAAAGCAACTTATAACTATAATACTTTGCTGGAATGGGGAAGGAAAGATGTAAAAATGTGTAAGAACTTTCTTTTAAAATTCAGAACAGAACACATAGAATTTTGTTAGCTATAGTAGTTATACATATTGTTCTGTAAGCAATGTATATTTGTATTTGTGTACGTTACTTTGTTTTTGTTCCTTGTTTATTTATTTATTTATTTATTTTTAGGTTTTTGCCATAGGGTACCTGTGCTTGCCAGAGAGAGAGGGAGAGAAAATGGGAAATCACCCCCCACCCCTCACACACACACACACACACACACACACACAATCCCTTCTGCTATATTCTCTCAGAATTTTGGGCTCCCAAGCACACATGCCTGGTGTGATTTTCAAGCGATTGAGTCTGGGACTCTAAATGTGGTCATGTGGGACTCTTAGAGCCTTAACCACCATTCCACCTACTAGTCCATTATTCTGGGATTTTTATTTAATAATCATTTAATAGTGTTGGATAGGATTAGAAAGATGAACCAGACCAACATCTGGACTCATGCTCTCTGCACGTCTGATATTATTTGCATTATTTTTTTTCTCAACCAGTTTTTCCTTCTAAGCAATACCCATGCAGATCAGTTCCCGGAGCCTCTTCATCTACCATTGTACATTCTAGCCATAGCCCACTTCCTGTTCAAGCTGGTATTTACTTAGATAGAGTGAAGCATACTGAAAAAAGACGTGTTTCTTTTGGAATATGGGAGATGCAACTTAATAGAACTCTGAAGTTTATCCACAGTTGGTTCTGAGGGGAAATCAACAAACATCCCTTACTTTAAGAATGAGATTTATGGTAAAAAATATTTTGTTTTCACTCAGTTACAAGGCCTAGACATCACATTATTCAGAAATCTAGAAGTTGGCTGCAGATGGTGATAATAGTGGAATATGAATAAATCTTTACAAATTGACTGGTATCCCTAGAGAGAAATTATACATGGCTATTAGTCCCTTGAAAAAAGACTGTAAAACACAAAGTGGAAACACTTTCTGTGGCTATTGTTTGGTTTTGAATTATAGCCATCCTCCTTATTCTGTATTATGTAATTAGATGTTGTGTTTTCTCTTTTTTAAGTGTCATATGCAAGGCATTTTTTAAAGTTCATGGAAAATGCATGTTATAAGAAATGTGCATAAACTTCAAAATTTTTAAGTGCTTATTTCTTTTTTTCCATGAGGAAGAGAAAAAGAGACAGGCATCTAACAGGTTCCCCATGCTATGATTCACCCTCATCCTCAGCCAACAGGGGATCATAAGCACATGTGTGCTTGGCATGTTTTTGAACCTTTCCAGACATGAACCTGAAATTTCCCTATGGATCAGCCTCATAGAATATTGCATTACCACTGTGCTACCACCCAGCCCCCACTTTCAGAATAAACTTATATTCTAATTATGTTTTTCCATGGACTTTTTGAAGTCCCCTGATATAGCTGTGATGATACTGCTTATGCTCATTTTTACCCAGTGATTTTCAACTGGAGTTGATTTTGTCACAGAGCAGATATTTAGCAATGTCTGAAGATATTTTGGTTATCACAACCAGGGAACATTATTAGTATCTAATGGATAGATAAACCTCCTTCAAAGGAAAGGACAGCCCCCCACAGCCTCCCTCAAAAGAATTACTGAACTCAAAAGGTCAGCAATACAGGGCCAAAAACTCAGTTGCTAAATCCAAATCATTGCAGTTTTAAAAAGTGTATTTCTTGGGATCAGCAGATGGCGTGATGGCTATGTTGCTGGACTCCCATGTAGTCAACCACGGTTTGAGTCCTGGACCTGGTGGCTTAAACTCACACTTAGCATGTGTGCGTGTGTGCCCAAGATCCCAAGAGGAGAATGGAGGAGAAGAGATTGCAGCAGGGCCATCCCCCCCACCCCCGGGGGGTAGGGAGTGATTTCTCGCTTTCTGTCTTCTGTGTTTCTGGTGAGCACACACGCCCTATAGCAAAACCCCTTCCGAAGAAGAAAGTGTATTTCTGTATTTCATGAGTGAAAGAGAAAGGAGAGACAGAGAGCTAGTACCCCCAACAGGGTCTTGACCTCCCAGCTTCAGCCAGCCGGGATCATGGGCATGTATCAACTGGCATACTCGGGAGATCTCTGTGAAGCAGTAATCTTCCTATGTGGGTATACCTGAAAGAGCATTGCATTTACTACTGTGCTACCATCTGGCCTCCCAAATTATAAATTTTGGAAGTGCTTTTTCTTTCTTGCTCTGTGGTTAGTCTTTGGAGATTAGAATAGGATCTTCTCTTACATGGACGTTAGGTTTTGGTTTTGGTTTGGTTTTGGAGGTTAGATTTTAAAGTCAGCAAATAAGGAAAATAACGTACAGTATTTTAAAAAATATATTGAAAATGTCTTAGCTTTCTCATAAAATTAAGGGTGCATAGTTTTGTGGATATGCTAAGAGGCATATCAGAACTGAAATAGATAGGAAAATTAATAATAATAAGAGCAAGCAACTTGCATGTACTTTGTGGCCAGCACTGTGATAAGCAGTTTTTCTAAAAACTATCAGCTCAGCTCACTTAAACTACACAAACCTTGAGATGTGACACGTTATTCTGCAATGAGCCTGCCTCAGGTCATAGGGCTAGAAGCTGAGTAGGTGTGGGAGTCAGTCAAATAAGCAATAAGGCTCACCTGTGGTTTTAACTATTATACTGTCCTGTTTTGCACAGATTCTTTTTTTATTTATTTTTTTTTTAAAGTTTTTCGCTATAGGGCGCATGTGCTCGCCAGATAGACAGAGAGAGACATAGAGACAGAAAGTGAGAAATCCCCCCCCAAGGGGGATGGTCACGCCGCAGTCCCTTCTCCTCCATTCTCCTCTCGGGATCTTGGGCACGCACGCACACGCGCCTGGCGTGAGTTTTAAGCCACCGGGTCCGGGACTTGAACTGCGGTCGACTACGTGGGAGTCCAGTGACATAGCCATTTCGCTAACTGCTGGTTCCCCACAGATTCTTATGGAATGTTGGAAATATTGCCACCATTTAATTTTTCTCTTTTTTTTCCCTGGTGCATATGGTTAAGTCTATGTGACTTGGAAGTGAAAATAGAAGAACTACTGTATTGAAAAGTTACAAAGCCAATACAAGATGACACATGCCAAATAGTTAAAATATCTTGTTTTATTGTTTCTAAGACATGTTTTACACGTTTTAACATCTCTAAAATCAGAATGCATCCTAAAATCAATGATAAGATCATATTTTAAACAGGCAGCATTTTTCACATAAAATAAGTATGTGAAGTAAGGCATATGTTAATTGGTTTGATTTAGCCATTCTACAGTGTGCACGTAAACATGTGATAAATGTATATAATTTGTATTTGTTACTTAAAAATTAGGCTAAACCAAATGGGTAGCATTTTTTTCTTTCTTGGTGGTGCATAAAATAACTGCATATTATAGTCAATGCTAGCCAATAGATTCAAAATCCCATATGTAGGGTTTATCTATAACCTATTTGAAGCTAGAGGCCCTTGTTTATACACATCAGCCAACTACATTGGAGATTTTTGTTTTTAAACCGTAAGACCTGATCTTGCCCATTTTTTCCTTAAAGTTTACTTTCCTTATTTTGAGCATGTAGATAGACTGAATTTGTATCTAGTATCTATCAGGAATAAATTATATATTTTGCTTAAATAAATAATTACTTTTAATTTTTTAGGAAGAAAATTCTCGGAAAAGAATCCTGTGTCCTTTAGATCCAAAACAGTACGTATGGATTAAATAAGGGTTTTTTCAGGGCCAGCAGATGGTGTGATGGTTAAGGTGCTGGACTCCCACATGGCTGACCACAGTTCAAGTGCCAGACCCGGCAGCCTGAAAGTCACCCTGGATACTGTGCATGCCCAAATTCCTGAGAAGAAAATGGAGGAGAGGGGATTGGAGTGTGACCATCCCCTCTGGGGGATAATTTCTCACTGTCCCTCTCTTTGTCTCTCCCTGGTGAGCTCATGCATCCTATGACAAAATACCTAAAAAAGGGGGCGGGATATTTTTCTGCTGAAAATGGTAATTGTCACAAATCTCATTTTAAATAATTTTCTCTTTAAATTTAGCACAGTATATGAAGATCAACTGACAAAGCATTTGAAAAAATGTAACTCAAGAGAAAAGCCGAAACCTGTAAGTGTTTGATTAGTAAAATTGAATGGGTAAATGTGTGGTATATAATGTTTATGTATACTTAGTAGATTACAAATGTGAATACATAACCAGACTTAACTTTGCCTCTAGGCTTAAATTTGCTAAATGCACTTGAATGTGTACAGGGTATCAAACTATAAATCCACTTATAGTTCTAATTCACAGAACAGAATCTAATGCAACACGAATATTGTTCAAAGAATAATGTCAATCTTTACTGAAAAATATTTACTTAGTTCCTACTAAATTTATTGCAATAAGCCATGATGGCAACTACAATCCTAATCTTCAAGGAATTTAAGGCTAGTAAGTAAACTTGTAAGTCAGGGATATGTGTTTTGCTTTTGTTTTCATTTGTGTTAATTTTGCTGTAAGCTTGTGCACTCACCAGAAAGAAAGAAACAGAGAGAAAAAAGTAAGAAATCACCTTCAGGGGAGGATGGCCATGCTGCAATCCCTTCTTTGGGAGTTTTGAGCATCCATGCACACTCAAACACACCTGGTCTGATTTTCAGGCTGCCGTGTCCAGGACTTGAACTATGGAGTCAGCTATGAGGGAGCCAGCTACTTTAACCTCCATCCAACTGCTGACACCAGTTAGGTTTTGTTTTGTTTTGTTTTGTTTTAATTATTTTATTTATTTATTTTTAAATTTGGTACAGGGTGCATGCACTTACCACAAAGGGACAGAGAGAGAGAGGGGAAGCGAGGAAATAAGCTGCCAGGCCTGGGACTCAAACCACAGTCAGCTATGTGGGAGTTTGGCGCCTTAACCACCATGCCACTTACTGGCCCCACGAATCTTTTTAATAAAGTCAGTGAAAGAAGTAAGCACAATGTGATAAGAACATATACTTATATCAGATTTTAAAATTAAATCCAACGAGTTATGAAAGGCTTCCTAGAGGATATAACACATTACTCACTGCACAACAGGCAGCATGAGCTTGTTTGCATCAATTTCCTATGATCTCCAAGGCCCACAGACAATCCTGGAAGCTGGGGACAGGGTCATGGGAGATCAGGCTGATGGATGCCAAATAAGCAGTGAGTTTGTGTCCTAACTGAGGAACCCCACATTCAGGAAATACGATTTTTTTTTAATTGGGCAGTAAATAAACCACCTGACCTCAGTCCCATAAACAGACATTTTCTTCTTATCCTATACAACAGGTAAGCCTGCCATGTGATCTAGAGGGAGACACCATTACTTCTAAGGGTACTTGATTTAAAAATGACGTTGCAGGGCCAGCAGGTGGTGTGATGGTTAAGGTGCTGGACATTCCCACATGACCGACCACGGTTCAAGTCCTGGCTTGCCTTTGCACTTTCCCTCTTTCTTTTTCTCTCTGTATCTCTCTGTGGTCAAATTAAATGAATGGATAAATACAATTAAATAAACAATTCGTAGGAAAAAAATAAATAAAATTAAAATGACCTTGAAAAGATAGTCTGGGGCAAAGGTAGTCAGTCCCTCTGCTTGTAAGTCTTATAGTAAATTGAGACGTGGGAAAATTATGTTCTGCTCTCACCTCTCAGTCATATTAACAACAAAATACTACCGTACATTTCCAAATGCCTCCAAGTCAACAACCACTAGGCTAGATGGCATCATTTTAAAGACAGTTACATTGGACAGCGGGTGATATGGAGGATAAGGTGCTAGATCCCACATAGCCGAGTGTGCAGTTCACGTATCAGACCTAGTGGCTTGAAAAATGCACTGGATGCATGTGAATGTGTGCCCAGAATCTCAAGAGGAGAATGTAGAAGATGGGATTGTGCCATGGCCATCCTCCTCCCTGGTGGCTGATTTCTCACTTCCTCTCTCTCCTGTGTCTCTGGCGAGTGCACATACCTTATAGTAAAAAAAAATGTTTATTTGGTAACTACCTCACTAGAATATAAGATCTATGAATTCAGCTGTTTTGTTTGTTTCATACCTAGTTTTGGAGAATTCCAAGCACTAAAAGCAAACCAGGGACTGTAGCAGTTATTTAATGAATAAGTGACTAGAAAGAAGGGAGGATTGCAGCTGCAGAGTATGGGATGAAAGAATTAGCTTTACTGTTTAATGTTTGTGAGCTTCACATTAATATTCGATTTTATTTTTAAGGATTTCTTTATTCAGGATATTAACGCAGGCTTAAAAGATGAAACAGAAATACCCGAACAATTAGTAAGTATACTGATTTAATATTTAATTGTAATGAGCATTTATAAGCTATTTATCATGTTATAAATAAGCCATGCTCTAGTTTTCATTTAGAATAAATCTATTGTTTTAGATTTATTCTAAATCTAAATTTAGTTTGCATTTACCTTTGGATTCCAGACCACTTCATTCCCCATAAAAAAATCAAGCTACAAAATGGCCCTGAGTCTCCTTTGATTCTTGAACCCTTGTGAGCCTGGATTTATTCATGAGGCTGAGGAAGTTAGAAGAATTAAAGGAACATGGCAGAGACTGGGGAGAGGCTTAGCTGTTGGGTGATGTCATTGAAAGCTTAGGAAATAGGGTTTATCAGAAAGAAGAGCCTAAGTGGCCATGGGAATTGCCCAACTGTTAGTCTTCTACTCCATTTCTGTCATGATGCTTTAAAACATTTTTGGATACAATATTTAGTTTTATTTTTGCATGTAGGTACCAATTTCTTCTCTATCTGAAGAGCAGTTGGAAAACTTAATTAAGAAGTTGAAAAAAGCCAGTGAAGGTAAGTCTGCCCAGAGTAACAAGGTAAATTATTTCCAAGTGCAGATTCAGTATTCCTTATCTGAATTACTTGGGACCAGAAGTGTTTTGGATTTCAGATTTTGGAATATCTGCAATTTCAAATGAGATATCTTGAGGATGGGACCCAAGTTTTAAAAAAAAAATTCATTTAAGTCTTGTACATACCTTACAAACATAACCTGCAGGTCATTTTATATAATATTTGCAACAATATGTGACCCTCTGCATGAGATGAGGTGTGGAATTTTTTAGCTGAAGCATTATGTTGGTACTCAGAAAGTTTTAGATTTTGGAACATTTTTTATTTTTAATTTTTTTTGGGCGGGGGAGAGGTTTTTGCTATAGGGCGTGTGCGCTCACCAGACAGACAGAGAGAGACATAGAGACAGAAAGCGAGAAATCACCCCCCCAGAGGGGATGGTCACGCCGCAATCCCTTCTCCTCCATTCTCCTCTCGGGATCTTGGGCACGCAGGCACACGCGCCCAGTGTGAGTTTTAAGCCACTGGGTCCGGGACGTGAACCGCGGTCGACTACGTGGGAGTCCAGCGACATAGCCATTAAACTAACTGCTGGTTCCCACATTTTGGATTTTTGTATTAGGAATGTTCAACCTGTAATTAGGTGATATATGAGTTAATATTTTCTGGTTTAAAAGATGCTACTACCATTGTTTAGAGTTTTATAGTTTCCTATTTCAGTATTTAAGCTGTCATGCTTATATTTGGCACAGGTTTCAATTCGTCACTTAAAGATTGTGTTATGTCCCACCCAGCATTACACGATGCCCTTAATGACCCTAAAAATGGGGATTCTGCAACCAAGCATCTGAAACAGCAGGTATGTTTAGGCCACAGTAACTCTTCTGAAAATGGCCTTCGTTCTTTTGTTAAGTAGCTAACATAATTTTTTTTAATATAGTTAATGGAATTTTATTTCATTTATCTTTCAAAGTGCAAAATATTTTCATTTCAATAGTATGTATGAATTTATGGGGGGATCTTCAAAAAGTTCATGGCAAACGCATATTATGAAAACATTATGTATAGATTTAAAATTTATTTTGCACCAACATAAACTTATACTTTAATTCCATTTTCCCGTGATCTTTATTTTATTTTTTTTAAGTTTTTGTCATAGAGCATGTGTACTTGCCAGAGAGAGACAGAAACAGAGAGAGGGAAAGTAAGAAATCACCCCTCAAAGGGGATGGCTGCTCCATAGTCCCATCTCCACCATTCTTTTCTTGGGATTTTGGGTATGTGCACACATGTGCCCAACACAATTTTCAAGCCACCAGGTCCAGACTCGAACTGTGGGGTCAGACATGTGGGAGCCAGTGCCTTAACCTCCACGCCACTTGCTGGCCCCTTTCCATGATCTTGTTGAAGTCCTTTCATATATAAAAATATTTTTGCATGTAATGTTCTGAGTACTGAGTATCAAGTATATAAATACTAAGTGTATATTTATTTATTTTTTTAATTTGACCAGAGAAACAGAGAGAGAGAGGGAAAGTGAGAAAGCAAGCCACCAGGTCTGGGACTCAAACCTTAACTGGCCATGAGGGAGTCTAGAGCCTTAACTACCATGCCACATGCCGGCCTCAGTACTGAGTATATTTTAAAGCAAAGAAAAAAGTTTAAGTCAAATATAAATTATGAATATAAACATACTGCCTTATGTAGAAGTTATCATGCTATTTTCTATTTTCCCATTTGAGCCAAATGTGTTTGCTCTAGTTTATAAAATAATCTCGTGAAGTTTGCAGGCTTCTATTTTAGGTAACATTGAAAAATTAAAGTTACTTGGTCCAAGAAGATGCTTTGTTGAGTTTGGAGCGGGAAAGGGAAAATTATCTCATTGGGTTGATATTGCCTTAAAAGATGCTGAAAAAGTTCACTTCATCCTAGTAGAAAAGGTGACTACAAGATTCAAGGTAAGTGAAACCACTCTATTCTATTAGTAACAACATTGATTTGCATTTTTCTGATTTAGAAGAAAAATGATAGAAATGAGTTCCTTAAAGAAACTATATAGATGAATTTCCTTTTTTGTATTTTTTTTGTCAGTTTAATTGTATTGGTGACTTAAACTGAAGGTGAATTTTTAAAATTAAATTTCAATAGTCCATTGATATGTTTTTCTGAAAACTATTTGCAAAGACAGGAAAATATGTGGAATGAGCCAAGTTCAAGAGAGGGGTTGAAAGTCTTTGGTCTTTTCCCTACCTTTCCCGTATACTAGCTGGTCATTTAGTAAACAATTATTGAGCATACTGCCAGGCACCATGACAGACATTAAGCATGTAAAGTCAGATAAGATAGGTACCTGTGCTCTACTCCTTTTGTTCAAAAAGGAGAGACAGGCACATAAATAAATGACTATAGTAAAATGTTGAAATAGGAAAAAGTCCACACAGAATGCAGTGTGGGTTCAAAGAATAAAAGGCTTTTTTTGCTCAGAAGGAATGGAGAAGACTACATAGAAGAGATGATATGCCTTAGCTAAATTTAGAAAGGTCAATTCATGTGTGCTAGATGGAAGGTTTGAAAAGCGCTCTAGGAAGCAAGAACAGTGTAACCAAATGCTTGAAATGACATGAATACATGGAAACACTTCCATGCGATGGGAGTATATGGCACAAGGTAGAGCTCAGCAATGGCAGGACTGGAGAGGAGGGTAGCCTATGGAAGGTTTCATACTTTCTGCTCAGAAAAGTGTGTGCCTGATCCTGCGGAGTACTGAAGATATAGTGGAAACAAGATTTAGTTCTTGCCTTTCAAGAAGCCTACATGTCATGAGAAGGCTTGTAATTTTGATTCAAATACTAAGTGTGTTGTGTTGATGGTAAATCCCTGGTATCTGAGAGCAGAACAATAGAGCACTGACCTCAATCTAATGTGGATCATGAAGGTTTCATGGAGTGAGTGACAGTTGAAAGAAGATAAAAGACTATATAAGAGTTGGTGAAGTAAAAAAGGATTTTAAAAGTTTATGCTAACACCACCATAAAACTGTACTAGAAGAGGGCCTGTCCTACAACGCAGTGGTTAAGTGCAGTGTATTAGGAGCTGGAGCCCAAATGGCCAACTACTATTCAAATCCTAGCCCTGGTGGCTTGGAAAACATGGCTGACATATGTGTGCATGCCAAAATCCTGATGTTAAGGAAGAATGGAGAAAAAAGGATTGCAGTATGACCATGCCCTAATGGGGAGTGGGCCCCTCTCTCTCTCTCTCTCTCTCTCTCTCTCTCTCTCTCTCTCTCTCCCTCTCCCTCCCTTTCTCCCGCTCCTTTTCCCTTAACCAGCCCTCTGTCTCTCTGGCAAGCATATGCACAGTCTGATGATTGAAGAAAAATATAAATAAAAATTAAAATGATATCAGAACAGTCAGACTTAAAATAGGAAGATGAATAATAATTTTAACCCTTTTTTTAAAAGAAATATTTTTATTTAATTTTTTTGAGAGTTTTTTGTTTGTTTGTTTGTTTGTTTGTTTGTTTTGCTATAAGGTGTGTGTGCTCACCAGAAAGACAGAGAGACAGAAAGTGAGAAATCACCCCCCAGGAAAGATGGCCATACTGTGATCCTTTCTCCTCCATCCTCCTCTTGGAATTTTGGGCACGCATGCACATGTGCCCAGCATAAGTTTAAGCCATCAGGTCTAGGACTCAAACTGCAGTCGACTACATGGGAGTCCAGTGACATAGCCATTATGCCACCCCACCTGCTGGTCCCTATTTTTTATTATTATTTGTTTTAACTTGACCAGAAAAAGTGAGAAAGCAAGCTGCTGAGTCCAAGACTTGAACCGCAGTCAGCCATGTGGGAATCCAGTGTCTTTAACCACCACACCACCTGCTGGTCCTGATGAATAATAATTTTTAAGTGTATTTATTTTTTTCTCAAATGAATGAGAGAGACACAGAGAGTAACAGAGAGGTAGTTCTCCCAATAGGGTTTGACCCTGTGATCCACTCCCAGCTTCTGCCAGTTCTGGATCAACACATATGCCTGGTATACTCAAGTAGGTCTGTGTACACACACTCACAACCTTCCCACGTGGGTCAGCCTCACAGAGTGTAGTGTCTATCTTATTTTGCCCCCAAAATAAGATAAATTTTATCCAAAAATCCTAGTAAGAAATGGACCAATGCTGAGACTATTGAAGTGGGATGGAGAGGAGGGCAAGAGTATGAGAAATAAGATGTTGGAAGCTGCAAGACTCAGTGACTTATCACTCATTGAATATGAAAGAGAAGGAGAAATCTGGAGTGATAAAAATAATACGTATATGTATATTTTAGGGAAATTTTTGCTATAGGACATGTGTCCTTGCTGGAGATATATAGAGAGACAGAAAGCAAGAAATCATACCTGCCGTGGTGGGATGGTCACACTGCAATCCCTTCTCTTCCATTCTCTTCTCGAGATTTTCGGCATGCACACAGACACACCCTGCATGCGTTTTAAGCCCCAAGATCCAGGACTTGAACTGCCGTTGACTACATGGGAGTCCAGTTCCTTAACCACTACACCATCTGCTGGTCTCTGGAATAATATTTTTATGGCCTAAGTAATTAAATGGCACTATCCCCCAAGATAGGGAATAAAGGAGGAGGAAGAGAAAGGATAGATTTGGAGAGGAAAATAATGAGTTTAGTTCAGGATATACCCAGTTTGCTATTGAATTAGAACTTTCTAGTTCATAATTAGGTATGCTTATCAGAGATATCTGAGCCAAAAAGTAGATCTATAAATCATAGGCATTTGGGTACCTAGACTAGAATGGTTGTGATTCTTCAGTGACCAAGTAGAGTGTGCCAGAAGTAATATACTAGGGGTAACAAAGATAATGAAACTGGCAAATAATCTTATATTAAGTTACTGTCTGTTAAACCTCAGGTCTTTCACTGGTGAGTTGGGAATTTTTAGGTAAAAAGGAAATAATATATACATAGTAATTGATAATATTTTCAAATCTTATAGAAATGTGTGGTATTATTTTGGAGCATTCATCAGTACATGTATTGTGTCATCAGAAAAGTCATGACTGATTTTTACGTAGAAAATGACTTTTTCAACAACCCAGGACTATCAAATTTTTTTTATTTATTATGTTTTTTCATACTAAAAATAAGATGAAAATTTATTTGACCTGAGTTTTGAACACAAATTTTTAAATTTTTATAAATTTAAAAACTCATTTTTACAATATTCTGTTTGTGCAGGTAGATGGTAAACACAGAAAGAAAAATTCAGTGTTTGAAAGACTTCAAATTGATATTCAACACTTGTGTTTGAGTAAGTTGCATGGTTTTTCCTTTGCTTTGTCATAAACCATATAAGTTTCTAACTCTGAGGGTTGCTTAGAAATCCAGTCATGCAGAACAGTACTTAAGGAAAAATAAACTGGAAGAGCGATGTTAATATAGAATCCTGGGCCAGCAGGTGGCATGGTGGTTAAGGGCGCCGGACTCCCACATGACCGACTGCAGTTCGAGTCCCGGACCTGGCAGCTTGCTTTCTCACTTTCCCCCCCTCTCTCTCTCTTACTCTGTCCCTCTCTGATTAAATTAAAATAAATTAATAAGTAAAATTAAATAAAACAATTCTTTCAAAAATATGGAATGTTGGGACCAAGCAGTTAGCGTAATGGCTATGTCGCTGGACGCCCACATAGTCGACCGTGGTTCGTGTCCCGGACCCGGTGGCTTAACACTCACGCCGGGCGCGTGTGCGTGCGTGCCCAAGATCCCGAGAGGAGAATGGAGGAGAAGGGATTGCGGCGTGACCATCCCCCCGGGGGGTGATTTCTCGCTTTCTCTCTCTCTGTCTGTCTGGCGAGCGCACGCGCCCTACAGTGAAAAATCTCTCCAAAAAAAAAAAAATATATGGAATGTTAAATATACATTGGATTACGATTAAAATTTTATTTTATTTTATTTTATTTTATTTTATTTTATTTTATTTTATTTTATTTTATTTTATTTTATTTTATTTTATTTTATTTTATTTTTTGGAGAGGTTTTTGCTATAGGCTGTGTGCACTTGCCAGAAAGACAGAGAGAGAGACAGAAAGCGAGAAATTACCCTCTGGGGGGATGGCCATGCCACAATCCCTTCTCCATTCTCCTCTTGGGATCTTGAGCATGCACGCACATGCACCAGTGCAAGTTTAAGCCGCCAGGTCTGGGCCTCAAACTGCAGTCAACTACATGGGAGTCCAGTGACATAGCCATTATACCAACTGCTGGTCCCAAGGGTTAAAATTTTTAAAAATTGTTTTTCAGTATCAGTGGAAATGAATATTTTATTAGAGAAGAGTTTAAAAGTTCTGATAATATGAGTTATCCAGGTGGCATAGTGGTTAACAGTTCAAGTCCCAGGCCTGGCAGCTTGGAAAATACACTAGGTGTATGTGCATGTGTGTCCAAACTCTTGATAGGAGAAGGGATTGTGGCATGGCCATCACACCAGGGGGTGACTTTCACTTTCTTCCCTTTTTTCTCTCTCTCTCTGGCTCACGCACTCTATAGCAAAACAAAAACAGAATCAGTTTTGATAATATGTACTTACGTTGCTTTTTTGTTGTGTTTAAATTAATGTTGAGTGTATTCATATCATAAATTGGGCTTCTGCCTATAGGGTTTTTTTTATTTTTTTATTTTATTTTTTTCTTTTTTTGGAGAGGTTTTCACTATAGGGCATGTGCGCTCACCAGACAGACAGAGAGAGACATAGAGACAGAAAGTGAGAAATCACCTCCCTGGGGGGATGGTCACGCTGCAATCCCTTCTCCTCCATTCTCCTCTCGGGATCTTGGGCACGCACGCACACACGCCCGGCGTGAGTTTTAAGCCACCGGGTCCGGGACGCGAACCATGGTCAACTACGTGGGAGTCCAGCGACATAGCCATTACGCTAACTGCTAGTTCCCGGCTTCTGCCTATAGTTACCATGACTTCCTTAAACTAGTAAAGAAAATGAAATAATTCTTTTTTTTTTTTTGGAGAGGTTTTTGTTTTGTTTTGTTTTTTTGTTTTTTGTTTTTTGTTCGAGAAATCAATAGGGCGCGTGTGCTCCACCAGACAGACAGAGAGACAGAAAGCGAGAAATCAACCCCCAGGGAGGATGGCCACGCTGCAATCCCTTCTCCTCTGTTCTCCTCTCAGGATCTTGGGCATGCACACACATGCACCCGGCATCAGTTTTTGTTTGTTTGTTTGTTTGTTTGTTTTGAGAGGTTTGGTGGTTTTTTTTGTTTTTTGTTGTTTTGTTTTTGCTATAGGGCACGTGCGCTCACCAGACAGACAGAGAGAGACATAGAGACAGAAAGCGAGAAATCACCCCCCCAGGGGAGATGGTCACACCACAATCCCTTCTTCTCCATTCTCCTCTCGGGATCTTGGGCACGCACGCAAACGTGCCTGGCATGAGTTTTAAGCCACCGGGTCCGGGATGCGAACTGCGGTCGACTACATGGGAGTCCAGTGACATAGCCCTTACGCTAATTGCTGGTTCCCCGGCATGAGTTTTTTAAACCACCGGGTCCGCAACACGAACCGCAGTCAACTACATGGGAGTCCAGCAACATAGCCATTACGCTAACTGCTGGTTCCAAAAAAATGAAGTAATTCTCTGCCTAGGTAATATGTAAAAAATATTTTCCAGAATCATAAATTGTACCAAAGGAAATACGTCATCACTGTGTGTTCCATACACACACAAATCCCTCATTCCTTTAGTGCCTTTTCTATACCTTTTCTATAGTTTTTCATATTATTTAGTAAGGAAATAATGCAAACATATACCAGCAGCCTCTTCCATAACTTCTTTATTATTATTTTACTTAAATTTTTATTTATTTATTTTTAATTTGACCAGAGAGGGACAGAGAGATTGGGAAGGTGAGAAAGTAAGCCACCAGGGCTAGGACCCAAACCTCAGTTGGCCATGTGGGAGTCCAGCACCCCTAACCACCACATCATCTGCCAGCCACTTCCATATAGTAATTTTAATTAAGCCCTTAGAAGCAACTCAGCAGTTGTGTATCAATCACTGTACTTAAAATTATTTAACTGAATATATTACTTTCTGTTGTCATAAGCATTGAACAAGTTGTTATGTTACATGTTGAATTCTATAAAGTAAGAACTTCTTGTTTGAGTCTCTTTCAGCCCTAAAATTCAAAGATCTAAGTAGTTCTTTTGGAAGGCTAGGTTAATAGAGGAACCTTAATTCTCGTTCCTTTTATTTCAGATAAGATTCCTGTACTAAAAGAAGGAAAACTACCTGTGGTAGGAATTGGAAAGCATCTGTGCGGTGTGGCAACAGGTGTGTAAACACACTCTTAAGATCTAAATTCACATGTTAAATTTTAGCTTACACGACTCCATTTATTTTAGTAGACTCTTTCAAATTGTTTAGATTTCTTATGTTTGCAACTTATTAATCTTTGTAGTAGTCTGGGCCCTTCTTTATGGTAATTATAGAACTTTCCTGTCTACCTGCTCATGTTGAACATTTTGCAAGATGAAGTAAGAGTTTTGTGCCATGTGGCATCTTAAAGTTCTTAAGGTCCAGTTTCAAGGAAAAAAACATAAACAAATCATTTATAAAAACTATGATTCTACCTCAGATGCTACTGATTTTTTAGAGTAGTTGCTTAGGAAGAATTCTGTCTGAAAACTCTACCACTAAGAGGTTATTATTATGTTTCAGGATTCTGGAGAAAAAAATTAATTTTAGCCCAAAAGATCCAAGATGTTTTGTCTTAGCACTTCTGTTCATCAGATTAGATCTATTAATAGCATGTAAAGTGGAAATTTTAGAATCAGATAGTCTGTCTTTCAGCTCTTCCATATAAATTTGGCAAATTACTTAACCTTTCTGAGCTTTGATTTCCTCATCTGTAAAACAGGTATGCAGTGGGAACCCAGTAAGTGGCATAATGGTTAAGGAACTGGATTCTCACATGGCCAACTGCCGTTTGAGTCCCAGACCTGGTGGCTTGAAATTGACAATGGCCTACAGGATAAAGTCCGAGTTCTTTAACATAGTGTTCTAGTCTCAGTTGGTTATCTACCTTTGTCTTTTTCCATTTGTTGTCTCTGGCTTTAATGTTCAACAACATCAAGCCCTGTCTACTTTTCCATATATCATACTGTTTTACTATAACCAAAATTCCACCCATCCATCCAATCACTCAAACTAACTGGAAAATGTCTACACATCCTTATGCTCAGTTGTTACCACTTTCAGGTAACCTTCTTACATAATTAGTGATATCAAATTATTCTCTGCATATCTACCTTATTGCATTTTAATCATCTGTCTACATATTTAATTATTCTACTGTGCTGTGAATTTTTTAAGAATTGAAATACACTAATACAATACTCGGTAGTACAAAACGTAGTTAATGTTTAAATGGATAATCTTGGCTACCAATTGCTGTTTCCTTGACCCTTTCTAGGTTTGTGACTTTGTTCCTTAAATTCTTTATAAAGAAGGGGTCAAGATAGATTGCTAAAGCTCTTTCTAATTCTGAAATAACTAAATTCCTTTAGAAACTTTTCTAGTGTTTCACATTTTTGATAATCATTTACTTAAGTCAAAAATGAATAAAACAGGGACCAGCAGTTGGGGTAATGGCCATGTTGCTGGACTCCCATGTAGTCAACCGTGGTTCGAGTCCCTGACCCAGTGGCTTACACTCCCACCAGGTGCGTGTGCATATGTGCCCAAGATCCCGAGAGGAGAATGGAGGAGAAGGGATTGCGGTGTGGCCATCTCCCCTGAGGGGTGATTTCTTGCTTTCTGTCTCTCTGTTTCTCTCTGTCTTTCTGGCGAGCGCATGCGCCCTATAGCAAAAATCTCTCCCCCCCAAAAAAATAAAGTGAATAAAACAGTAAACGAATATATCTTCTCAGACAATAATTGCTTATGAAATATAGATTAGCTATCACTTTCTCTAAATAATGCTGCTAAACAATGTTTGTTGACTTAAATTCCTATGTTGAATTAAATTTGTTGATGAAGGGGCCTGGACTCCCATGTAGTTGACTGTGGTTCAAGTCCTAGACTCCGGACTCATGCTGGGTACATGTACATACATGCACAAAACCCCAAGAGAACAATGGAGGAGAAGGCATTGTGGCATGGCCATGATTTCTTGTTTTCTGTCTTTTGGTCTGTGTCTTTCTGGCAAGTATATGTTCCCTACAGCAAAACACTCTTTTAAAAAAAATTACTAGTGAAATAAAGATCAATTAATGTTTACTTGTGACATTTTAGGGGAACAAATTTTTTAAATATTTATGTTTTCGGTTGAGGAGATACAGTGTGACGATCTAATCAGACAAAGTATGGATTTCACAGTTAAGATCTTTCCAATATTGTCAACATTGGGAATAGCCTTTTCAATGGGAAGTAGCCATGGTCATTGAAATCTGTTTGTTAGGGCTGACTCTACAAGTGATAGTTAAGGCAACCCCATCCCACGTGGCCAACCTTGCAGTTGGAGTCCTGGTGGCTTGAGAAATAGTGTGTGTATGCTTGCCCAAAATCTCAAAATGAAATGGAGATGGGAAGAGAAGGGATTCTTGCATGACCATTCCCATGGTGGGTACTTTTTTTTCTTAATCTCTCTTTGTCTCTGGCAAACACACGTCCTCTAGTGGGGAAAAAAAAAAACATATCTTTGCTTTTTTTTTTTTTTTGAGAAGTTTTTTTGCTATAGGGCGCATGCACTCGCCAGAAAGACAGAGAGAGACAGAGAGACAGAAAGCGAGAAATCACCCCCCGGGAGGATGGCCATGTCGTAATCCCTTCTCTTCCATTCTCCTCTTGGGATCCTGGGCATGCATGCACATGCACCTGGCATGAGTTTAGGGCACCAGGTCCTGGACTCAAACCGCAGTCGACTATGTGGGAGTCCAGCAACATAGCCATTACACCAACTGCTGGTCGCTCATATGCTTAAATTTAAAATATACTGAATGTCTTTCATGTCAAGTAGAGTATGTGCACCTCTAAGTTTGCATTATTAGTCATTACTACATCCTCATTGTTTTTATTTTTTTAACTATTTTTTGTATTATTGTATTATTTTGTATTATTTAACTTTATTTATTTATTTTTAATTTGACTGGAGACAGACAAACAGAGAGAGAGAGAGAGAGAAAATGAGAAAGCAAGCCACCAGTCTGGAACTCGAACTGTGAACAGCCATGTGGGAGTATCCAGCGTCTTAACCACTATGCCAGCCACTGGTCCCCATCCTCATTGTTTTTCATATATAGAAAGGTATTTAGTAAATACTTACTGAATGAAAATGTAAATAGTAAGGCTGTTTAGTGAGGCTTACTTTGCACATTCAGACCCCCTCTTCTCTTCAGCTCTTCACTGTTTGCTATAAACATCTTACATTTCAAGACTAGCATTTTGACAAAGTATCAGCTGCAGCAGAGCTGCCTTTCTTCTTTTTTCACTGGGTTTCTGAAGCTCAAAACTCCTCCAAAATGTAAGCGTAGGTCAATTTTTTCTATGTAAGTCATTTCCTCAGCCAGGGTAGCAGAAATGTAGACAACTCAAGTAGCTTCATTGCATTCAGATTGTATTGGGTCATCAGAAAAGTCATGATGCATTTTTGTATGTAAAAACATGTTTTTACATACTGACAACCCAGTACATCTTAAGTTTCAGATAGTTTTATTGGGAAGTAGGCTTTAGATAGAACAAATCATTCGAGAAGGTACTAAGAAAAGAACAAATTTGAACCAATTTGCTTGTTCATGATAGAATTATGACAAGTATAAAGCTAAGTAGGCTTTTGTTGTGGGTTTTTGAAACCCGTACTGCTTAATAAATTAAAAAAAAAAATTTTTTAAAGATGATGTGGTTCGGGGGGGCACATAATTGTGTTTGCAGATCTTGCATTACGATGTTTGATTGAAACCTATGCTGCCAATTGTGAGGAAAGGAATGAAGAACCTTTAGCCAAACGCGTAAAGAATGATAAAACAGACACAGAAATTAACTCTTTGGCCAAGGAAGGAAATGAAAAAAATGTCCCAGAGAAGTGGACCCCTGTGGCTGGCATTGTTATTGCACTCTGTTGTCACCACAGGTGTGATTGGAGACATTATGTTGGCAAAGAATATTTTAGGGCGTTAGGCCTTGGAGCACTGGAATTTCACTATTTCCAGCGAATGAGTAGTTGGGCAACTTGTGGAATGCGGAAAACATCTTTGGATGCTTCAAATATTACCACAAGGAGAAGCGATCATCAGAACGATGATAGTGAAGAACATGAAGATGGAGGATATAGGATCATAGATGACAGTGCTACTAGTTTGCCTGGGTAAGTGATTATTCTTGTAATATACAACGCTTAAGGAGAAATACTTGATTGTTGCTTTACTTTCTTTTTGGATGACTAGCAGCAATTCATATATGAAAATATATTTTATCATCTAATTTTAGAGTAAGTTAAAACACAGATTTTCTTTATGGTCATAAATGTGAAGTGTCTTGGAAGCATAGTACATAGCACCTAGTATATTGTGGATTACTAGCAATTTTTTTTTTTTTAATAAACAGCTACTAAAATAATTTTTACAAACTTTCACAAAATTTTTACAATGTTTTGTGTGTATTCAATTTAGGCTTCTTACTGTTGAAGAAAAGAAGAAAATAGGACAGCTTTGTAAACTGCTGATTGACCAAGGCCGAATCCAGTATTTACAGCGGAAGGGATTCAGTCCTGCTTTACAGTACTATACAGACCCTTTAGTATCATTGGAAAATGTGTTGTTAACTGCTTTACCAAATCATTCTTCATCACCAGAAACAACTGCCTAATGGAAAAGAAATGTAAACATCATCCATTTTCCACCAAAAGAATTTTTTATTATATTTTTATACTCATGAAAATATAATTTAGCAGATAATAAGAACTTTAAAAATGCCGTGGCCTCATTAAACATTGACAATAGCTTTGGTCTTTACTTCAGAAATCCAAACTTTAGAGAATCCACCAAATTCCCAAAGTAATCCTTTCCAGCTAGACATCTTGAATTATGTTATCCAGTGGTATTTATGGAAGTTGGTAAAGTAGTCGAACTGTTGGCTTGGTGATCTGAAATACACATAACATATCAACATGTACTTAGCATATTTATATTAACTTTCTATTTACATTAGTTTTGGAAACTTATTTTCCTTTGGCTTTATTTCATATTGTCTACTTCCTAAGTTCAAGATGTCATGATCTACTGACAGTTTATAATAAGGGCCAATCAGAATTTGGCCTACATGTGGATTTTTTTCCATGCAAATCTGGAAAAGATAATCAATTGTGATTTTTCTCATGTACAAACAAATGCAGAGGTGTTCACAATCAGTTAATGAAATCACAGTCCAATTTCCAGAGCCATGCCTACACTTATATATTATCAGACTTTGTCCATGACAAACATCAAAAGAAATTTTTTCAAGGGAAAAAAAAATTGTTTCATTTTTTTTGATTGAGTATTATCTAATTAGAACTTTCATAAAGATCATAATTTGTAATACATAATTCACGTATCAAATTTGACATTTACAAATGACTCCAAATGACTTCTGAGATTATTCAGGTATCTGATAGCTTTTACCAGGCCATGTTTTGCATATGTAAGTACAAACAATGAGAACGTTCTCTCTCATTTGGGAAAAGCATTTGGAATAAAGTGGAAATGAGATAATGAAACCAAAAACATTCTCACATTTAGGCCTTATTTAACTCATGAGCCATTTCTATGCACAAGCAGATATTAAATCAAACATATAGGACTGTTCATCTCTTCCACATCTGATTCTTGATTTGTTTCTGCTTTTATTTGTAAAAGTTGTCTTAATCATTTGCCAAGATCCAGGACTTTATTGTAATGATATTCTGAGATAACTCTTTTTATCCTATAAGCCTACATTACCTTAATTGTAAACAAGAAGCCTGGCCCATTTTTAATTCTTGACCTTTCTACTTTAGTTGATTCTCATGTCTTTTCAGACTGCCTAGGTTCAAATCCTGACCCTACCACCTATCAGCTATGTGACTTTGAGCAAGCTATTTAATCGCTTTGTGCCTCAATTTCCTCTTAAAATGGGGATAATGATAATACCTACCTCACAAATTTTTTGTGAGCATCAAATGAGATAACACAGGTAAACTACTTAGAACAGCTCAGAGCACAAAGTCCTCAAGATAGTAGCAATAGTAGTAGTAGTTTATGAATCTATTTTAAGAAACATAATAGACTTTGATTTTATTGTTTAAGTTCTTGTCTATATTCTTTTGCTATAATTTTATGTCAAATATTAAAATAAGGTAGTTTAATTGTTTTTTTAATTAGTTTTTCATGCCTCTCAGTCAAGAGAACATAAATGAAGATAATACATCATTCAATAATTAATTTTTATTGTATAAGGTAATGCTAATTTGTGTCATAAAATTTGTTTTGCATCAGTCAACCATTTATGCCCTAAAATAAAATATATTAAACAATGGGCATGATCTCAGTTATGTTTCATAAATCACACATTACACCCAAGAATTATCATAATGATAGAATAAAGTAGCCCATTTAGCTTAATGATTTTTTTGACATTGCTACCAAGTTCCTTATGGAAATATAGTCCTGTCCTACATGTCAACCTTAAATCAAGATTATTGTTTTCCCATTGTTGTTTATCTTTCTCTTCACATTTCATGAGAAAGGAATTATGTGAGATAGGCAATAGCTACTTCTTTCTTTTTCTTTCCTTTTCTTTAAAAAGAATTATTTATTTTATTTGTTGTTATTTATTTTTAATTAAGAAAATGAAATGGGGACAACAGAAATAAGAGAACACGAAATAACTAAGAAAATGACTAACAAAATTGCAGGGGTAAGTCCATAGATATTGACACTAATGTTGAATATTAGTGGGTTGAAATTCTCCAATTAAAAGAAACATGCTGGCTGATGAATAAAAAAATAGGAGCCTTCAGTCTTCCAGCCCAACACCTAGCAAAGCGAGAATCCATGTGCATCTGAGGTGGGCCCAGCCCTGTTCCTTTAACTGAAAAAGCTTCTGCTCCAGACCTCATCTTGCAGCCCAACACCTAGTGAAGCAAGGTAGGGTAGTCTCTGTCTTCTTTCTGTCTCCGTCTCTCTCCTCCATTCTCTACAAATGTTATACACACACACACACACACACACACACACACACACATATATATATTTTTTAATCTGTAAGTACTGTCTCCTATCTCTGACCACTTCTCCTTTATCTTACTAATTTCAGAAACCATGTGCATCTGAGGTGGGTCCAGCACAAGCATCATGCATTTTTTGCCATTTTTTAAAAAATTTTTTGCCTTTCTTTTTTAATTTCCCTTTAATTGTTGTATCTTTTGTCTTTTTCCCTTTGTTACCTTTGTTTTACCTGACTTTCTCACCTATTTCTCAGCTTCCATACATCAACTATCTAGATAGATCTAGGTGCACAGTAGTGAAACATTTGAATACCTTTAGGGTCATAGAAAACCTCAACCCTCACTGAACTGCTACAGAAAGGGAGAAAGTCACCTTCATAAATCTGAATTCAAATCTCTGTGGAAACCACATTGGAAAACACAGTAGTAGAAGAGAAATTGTCATAGAAGTATCTTACAGTAAAGTGAAACATACGAGCTTACAGTTGCAGAAATCTCTAACAAATTAGCCAAACATGAATATAGCATGAAATGACTTAAAATCAGAGAATAGAGACTGCAAAGTGAGCAGCATGGAGAAATACAAAGCTTCAGAGAGAACTCAGCTCATCTCCTCCCACACACCTCTGAACTCTTAGTCAAAACCCCACAGCTCAGCCCAGGTGCACCAGTTCTTCAGAAACTGGGAGGACTTTGTAATATCCAGTTCCACTGACAAAAGAGTAGGTTGCTTGGTGAGAATCAGGCTAATGGATCTACAGAGATATTGCAGGTCATCTCCTCCTGCATGCCTCTATCACTCAGAATGAACTCCAAAAAAGTAGGAAGAAATGTATAATCTCTCAGATGACTAGAAACCACCACAGAGGCACAAGTAATATGGGAAACCAAGACAATATCTCTCCCCCAAGGGGAAAGAACAGCCCTTCATCATCCATGAGCAGTATAATAGAAGTTGTGGCAATGTCAGATAAAGAATTTAGAATATTCATACTAACAGGGATGCAAGAAAAGAGAGACAACAAATTCCAGAAGATGCAGGAAAAAAGAGAATGAGTTCCAGGAGGTGAGGAAGTTTATGCACGATCTGAAAGAGGAAATACACACCATAAAAAAAGGATGAAACAACTATTAGAGATAAAGGCTGTAATACAAGAAATCAAAACCTCCCTTGAAAGTATTAAAAGATTAGATCATGCAGAAGATCAAAGCTCAGATATAGAAGACAGACCTCTGATCTAGTTAAATTAACAACAAAAAAAAGAAGACTGAGAAAATAACCAAAAAAAATTAGAATAATATACTAATAATACTAGATACCATTAGATGCCCAAACATCTGTAAAGTTGGGGATCCCAGAAGGTGAAGAAATTAATCAGGCATTAAAATCTATTCCATGAAATCCTGAAGAAAACATTTCAAACCTAGAAAGGCATTCAAATATCCAGACCCAAGATTGATCAAAACCACAGAAAGAGATAAGATACTAAAATTGGCGAGAGAGAAACATCAAGTTAATTTGAAAGGATATCCCATCAGATTAATGTTGAACCACTCATAGAAAACAATGCAAGCGGCGCGGGAGCTCATGCCCCCGGAGCGGCGGCGCCCCCCCACGCACGAAGGCCCCCG
>NW_006206544.1:4750226-4750552 GCF_000334495.1 Tupaia belangeri chinensis
CAAGCAAGGAAAGAATGGGAAAATATGTTCAAAGTGTTATGTGAAAAACAATTTCAACCAAGAATACTATATCTGGCACGATTATCCTCATATGGGAAGAAAAGCCCAAAAGATTCTCAGATAAACAAACCTGAAAGAATTTATCATCACCAAAACAAATTTATCATCACTATGAATATTCTTCATGAAGTTCTGAACGGAGAAGAGAACTAAAGACAGACAGAAATAAGACAATAAAAAATGACCAAGAGGGGGACCAGCAGGTGGCGTGGTGGTTAAGATGCTGGACACTCCCACATGGCCAACCGCCGTTTGAGTACCGGGCC
>NW_006206544.1:4750628-4775200 GCF_000334495.1 Tupaia belangeri chinensis
TGAATAAATAAAATTAAATAATTTTTTAAAAAAATGACCAAGAAAAAGGCCAACTTAATAGTAGAGACAAGTTCAGAAATATCAATAATAATGTTGAATGTTAACTTCAAGGATTTAAATGGGAAGATCAGACTACAGTAACAATGCAAATTCAAGAAAAGAGAGATTACATGAGACTGAACTAGTGAAATAGAATTCTTTGACTTTTGTCTAAAGCACTACTGATTTACTTCTATATTTTGTCTTCCAGATTTAAGGTTTTGGGTTTTCTTGTGAGTTGATAGATTCAGCAATTAAAAAAAAATTTTTTGAGAGGTTTTTTTTTTTTTTTTTTGCTATAGGGTGCGTGCGCTCGCCAGACAGACAGAGACATAGAGACAGAAAGCGAGAAATCACCCCCCAGGGGGATGGTCATGGCTCAATCCCTTCTCCTCTATTCTCCTCTCGAGATCGTAGGCACGCACGCACACGCACCTGGCGTGAGTTTTAAGCCACCGGGTCCGGGACGTGAACCGCTGTCGACTACGTGGGAGTCCAGCGACATAGCCATTACGCTAACTGCTGGTTCCCAGCAATTTTTAAAATTTTTAAAAATTTAAACTTTTCTCCATTCCTGACCCCTTTGCAGATGGAAAATATTTGTGAGCATTCTTATTTTGTGGCAGAATGGTTGTTTGCATAAGTTCAATAATACAATAGTATCTGTTGCTTTGCATCAGAAATTGAATTCTTATGGGGTATTGTGCAAATAACAGACCAAATCAAGACTAACCTAATTTTTTTTTTTGCAAGTATGTTAGTGTATATCTCTCTTTAGTAAAAGGGGGAATGGAGAGAGAAAAAAAAATTTAGAAGAAAATTACAGTGCATTTGTCACTAGATTTTTAGCTTTGTCCATATTTTTAGTTTAAGGTCTTTTGTGAATCAGTAAAATGTGGAAAAAAAAGTTTAGTATGGAGTGGAAGGAGAAGGGAAAAAAGTAAAAGTATGTTTAATTGACAAAAAAATTAGAAGCTGTTTGGTGATGGTAATGTACATAGTAATATCTTTGTCTTAACTGATAATACATGGCATTTGTGCTGGAAAAAGAAATGTACCCTGTAAAAACAGATGTGATTAAATGTAAATTTTAAAAAAGATTAAAAAAAAAAAAACAGGAGCCTTCTATATGCTGCTTAGAAGAAACACACCTCACTGATAGAGACATACATGAAAGTGAAGACCTAGAAAAAGTAATTTCAAACAAACAGAAACCAAAAAAATGCTGGAGTCATAATACTGATATCAGACAAAATATACTTCCAGACAAAAATTGTAAAAAGAGACAAAGATACCATAAAGTACTAAAACAATTAAACAATTTATCAAGAAGATAAAACAATGATAAATATTTACCAGCCAACACCAGGGCACCCAAATATGTAAAAAAAAAAAAAAAGCTAGATCTAATGGGAGAGATTGACTGCAATGCACTAATTGTTGGAGATTTCAACAGCCCACTTTCACTACTGGATAAGTAATATAGACAGTAAATAAACAAAAAGACCCAAGAGCCAAATGATAACAAAAACCAAGTGGACCTCACAGACATTTATAGAACATTTCAACCAACTACCATAAAATACACTTTTTTCTCATCTCCACATGGAACATTTCCAAGGCTAAACCACATAATAGGGCACAAAACAGATCTTTACAAATTTTTATTTTACAAATTATCAGTAAGAAGTATAGAAACAATGTCCAGCATAATTGACAATGGAATTAAACTTGAAATCAACAACAGAAAGAGCCTTCAAAAGTTCACAAAAACATGGAAACTAGATGATCTACTCCTGAACAACTTCAAAACTACCAAAGAAATTAATGAAATAAAAAGATTTATTGAGGAGCTGGCAGGTGGCGTAGTGGTTAAGGTGCCAGAATCCCACATGGCTGACTGAGATATGAGTCTTGGATCTAGCGGCTTGCTTTCTTACTTTCCCTCTCTCTCTCTGTCTATTTTTAGTCAAATTAGAAGTAAAATAATAATAAGTAAAATCCAATAAATAATTCCTAAAAAAAATGATTTATTGAAACCAATGATATATAACACATGACTCTCCATAATCTTTGTGACATAACAAAAGCTGTCATTAAGAGGAAAGTTTATGGTGAGACCAGCAGTTGGCGTAATGGCTATGTTGCTGGACTCCTATGTAGACGACCGTGGTTCGAGTCCCAGACCCGGTGGCTTAAACGCACGCAGGGCATGTGTGTGTGCATGCCAAGATCCCGAGAGGAGAATAGAGGAGAAGGGATTGTGGCGGGGGGATCTCCCCTAAAGGGGACGGGGGTGATTTCTCGCTTTCTGTCTCTGTCTCTCTCTTTCTGGTGAGCGTACACATACTACAGCAAAAAACCCTTCAAAAAAAAATTATTGCAATTAATGCTCATAAGAAAAAAAAATAGAAAGGTGACTAAATAACTTAATGATGCAACTTAAGGAGCAGGAAAAACAACAAAGTGAGAAGAAAAGAAGTAATAAAGATTAGAGCTGAAATAGAGAATAAAATAATTACACAAAAACTCAACAAAATAAAAAGTCGATTTTTTGAGAGGATAAACAAATTTGACAAATCATTAGCTAGACTAACTAAGAAAAGCAGAGAAAGGAACCAGATAAATAAAATCAGGGGACCAGCAGTTAGCGTAATGGCTATGTCGCTGGACTCCCACGTAGTCGACCGCAGTTCGCGTCCTGGACTCAGTGGCTTAAAACTCACGCCGGGCACGTGTGTGTGTGTGCCCAAGATCCCGAGAGGAGAACGGAAGAGAAGGGATTGCGGTGTGGCCATCCGCCCTGGGAGTGATTTCTCGCTTTCTGTCTCTCTGTCTCTGTCTGTCTGTCTGGCGAGCGCACGCACCCTATAGCGAAAAAAACCTCTCCAAAAAAAAAATAATAATAATAAATAAATAAATAAATAAAATAAAATCAGTAACAAAACAGGCAATATTACAACAGAGAAAATAGAAATGCAAAAAATCATGAGAGAATTTTAAGAGTGACTATGTGCTAACAAGTAAGAAAACCTAAATAACATGGACAAATTTTTGGACACATAAAATTTGTCTAGATTGAACCAGGAAGAAACAAAAAGACTGAATAGCCCAATAACAAGCTTTGAGACTGCATCAGTAATAAATAATCTCCCAAAAAGGAAAAGCCCAGGTCTCAATGGCTTCACTTCTGAATTCTACAAAACCATTAAAGAATAACCCCAGTTCTCTTCAGACTATTTCTAAAGATCCAAAAGGAAGGGCCCCTTCCAAACTCATTTTATGAAGATTCCATCACCTTGATATCAAAAAGCAGACAAGACATAATAAAAACATAAAATAATATGAAACTGCCGACCAATATCCCTGATGAATACAAATGCAAAAATCCTCAATATAGTAGAAAATTGAACCCAACAGCACACTAAAAGGTTTTATACCATGACCATATAGTCTTTATTCCAGTGATAAAGGCTAGGTCCACATATGCAAAACAATAAATATAATACGTTATATACAAAAGGAAAGATAAAAACTATATAATCATATTAACTGATGCAGAAAGACATTTGTTATCAAATACAACATTTCCTTCATGATTAATACTTTCAGCAAAATAGGTTAAGAAGGTACATTTCTCAAAAAAGAAATAAATATATGGTAAACCCATAGCTAGCAGCATACTGAATGGTGAAAGGCTGGAAGCTTTCCTATCAAAAAAAGGAACAAGAGAAAAATAGGAAAAGAAGCCACCAGTTGGGGAGTTGGTAGGTGGCATGGTAGTTAGGGGCACTGGAATCCCACATGGCTGACCCCAGTTTGAGTTCTGGACCTGGCGGCTTGCTTTCTTTCTCTCGCTGTCTCTCTCTGGTCAAAATAAAAGAAACAGGAGGAAGGAAGGAAGATGAGAGAAAGAAAAAGAGAAAAAGGTTAAAATAATTCTTAAAAAATAAAGAAGGGGTCAGTAGGTAGCAGTGGGATGGTGGTTAAGGCACTGGACTCCCACATAGTCAACTGTGGTTTGAGTCCCAGACCTGGCAGTTTGCTTTCTCATTTTCCCTCTCACTCTCTGTCTCTCTGGTGAGCACTGGGCCCAATACCAAATTAAAATAATAAATAATAGTGATAATAAGTAAAATTAAACAATTACCTCTCTCTTTTTTTTAAGAAAACAGTTGTTCTATTTTTTAAAAAACATTTATTGGGGCCGGCCAGCGGCCTAGTGGTAAAATTGTTAGTCTTCCACATGGCTGACTGTGGTTCGAATCCCAGATCTAGTGGCTTGAAAATCACACCAGGCGCATGTGCCAGGAGGACAATGGAGGAGAAGGGATTGTGGTGTGGCTATTCACCTAGGAGGTGATTTCTCACTTTCCCTCTCACTGTCTTTCTCTGGCTCTCTATGTCAAGTCCATGTGCCCTGTGGAAAAAAATCTTTACAAATTTTTTATTTATTCATCTATTTATTTGTTGTAATTTTGGGAACTCTGCTTCCTGGACTCAAACCATGGTTGGCTTTGTGGGAGTCCAGTGCCTCAACCAGCATGCCACCTGTTGGCCCAATAAATAACTCTAAAAAATAAATAAACAAAATAAGAAAAGAAGTGAAATTTTTTCTATTCACAGATGACAGGATTATAAACATATGAAACCCAAAACAATACATGGAAGACCCTTAGACGTGATAAATGAATCAGTAAAGTGACAGGATATACAAAAATCCATAGCATTATTATACACCAACAATGAACAGACTGAGCAGAACTGAATTAAACAATCCTACCAAAATTATTAATATATATATTAATATATACTATATACTATATATATAACACTATATATAGTATATTTTATGTATATATAGTATATACTATATATATATTATATTATATTATATTATATTATATATATATATATATATAGAGAGAGAGAGAGAGAGAGACCTGGGAATAAACCAGAGGTGGAAGACTTCTACAAGAGAAAATAGGAAAAACTGAAAAAAGAAATTGAGTACAATATAAAAAAATGGAAAGACATCTCTTGCTCTTGGATAGGAAGAATCAATATAACCAAAATGTCAATTCTACCCAAGTTAATTTACAAATTCAATGTGATTCCGATCAAATTACCATGACGTTCTTCACAGAAATAGAAGATCTCATACCTGCTCCCCTCCGTGACTCCTGTATATATGTGTGCATAAACTGAAGACCAAATAATTCCCGTTCTTCCTCTTCATCTATGTTTTCAATGGGAGGAAGTACTACTTCCAACTTCAGTGGGTTGTCTCTGAAGTTGACAAACCTAGCAGTTCACCAAAAAATACTATTTTTATGGGTTCCTTACCTAGACATACACATTTATTTTCTTGGAGAAAGACAAACTAATTCACTAAATTCCTTCTTTTTAACCGGTTTCATAACTGAACATTTTGGTGATATGTCATATATCCCAAGAATCTTTTAAGTATCATTCTTGGAAGTAAAAAATATTAGCTTCAGACAACTGTTTTCCAAACCATGTAAAGTCAGCTGTAAGCCCATAGCATATATCTAATATGAAACAATTTAACTTCTAAGAGCACTTTCAAAGCATATTAAAATACAATTAATGCAATGCTATAAACTTATTTTCTGCATATTTTATAGAGTTGAGTCTTGTTTATCATTGTATATTCATTATTACAATGTCAGTAGTTGCTGAATAAGGGAATTAATTAATTAATTAATTAATTTGTTGTGGATGTTTTAGGTTTTGAGTGTGTATCATCTTATTCTTGCTGTCAGGAAATTAAATTTTGGAAAGAAAATACTTAAGGGAGTCCTGATAGTAGTTAGTAAAAATTTGCATCTGCTTTCTATTGATAATAATTACTTGTGTCCACTTGAGTTGTTTAAGAGGAAAACAATCACTTTTTATGCTTTTGGTTTTTTTAATCACAAATGAGATAAGTTAGCAGTATAAAGATAAGTTTCATGAAAATGTCACCAAAGAGGAAGCTAATAAATCCCATGACTGCTTTGGTTTCCAGGATTATTTCTTGAATAATTTAGACTAGTATTATATGAATCCTATTCATCAAATTATAGAATTTCAACATTAGACAAAATTTTAATATATTCATTTTATAAATAAGAACCCATGATCTCCACATTACTTTGTTTTGTGGCCAGACAGGAATGTGTCAGTTTGTGTCTGTAGATTAATACCTCAAATTTGCCATTTCTTCCATGCATACTGGTATATCTTGCAATTTATTGTTGCTGAGAACGAGAGTACCCAAATTTTTCATATTGCTGATTGTTTCTGGCAAGCATGTTATTTCATTCCGTTGTAGCCATAATGTATGTAAACTTTGCATTCTGAATAATTAAAAAAGATATCTGCAATTAACCACATATAATATGAAAACCCTGGTTCTTCTTATATTAAAAATAAAAGAAATGTCCTCTTTTACATCTCCTTTAACCAGAGTGCTTATGAGTCAACTGACTGTTTCCTGATGATTAGGGGAACTACATCAGGGAGTTGATCTCTGGTATAGCACTCATATCATGTGACGGTATAAATTAAACCCACATATTCTAGAAATCTCTATTCTCATAGAATTTCTTAAAGAAAAACCATTATAAATTTTATCTGAGTTCAAGTCCTAAGAGAAGAATAACAAATTATTAATATACCATTTACAGCAAGACAGTATGCTTAGTTATTAACAGCATAAATTCCAGGAGCAGGCTGGCTAAGTAAAAATCCTAGCTTGCCCACCTGCTAATTGTAGTCTTGGCCAATCTAGCTAACATCTCTGTGGTTTAGTTTCCTCATCTGTAAATAGCATAGAAGTGCTTGGCATGTATTAAGCAATGTAGTTATTGTTATGGCATATTCGTATTAATTTTTTTGGAGTCACATAGCCAGTTTTTCTCTCCCAAAATCCTTTTACTTATTTGGAGTAAATAAAAATATTCTGAGGCCAGCCAGCAGAACAGTGGCCAACAGCTGAATACCACATGTCCGACCATACGCTTTGAGTCCCAGACCCAGCAGCTTGAAACATGCCAAGCATGCAACGTGTGTGCCCAAAATCCGAAGAGGAGAATTGAGAAGGGACAGGGGCATGGCCACCCTCCCCCCAAAGGGGTTTTCTCTTTCTCTCTCTTTAGTGAGCACGAACATCCTATAGCAAAACTAAAAAAAATAGAAATTCTATTAAAACATAGTACACTTCTGGGACCAGCAGGTGGCATGATGGTTAAGGCACTGGACACTCCCACATGGCTGACCAGGGTTCGAGTCCTGAATCTGGTGGCTTGCTTTCTCACTTCCTCTCTCTTTCACTCTCACTCTCTGTGTCTCTCTGGTCAAATTAAAAAATAAATGAATGAATAAATAAAAATAAAATAAATAATTATTAAAAACAATTAAAAAAAAACATAGTACACTTCTTTTTTTTTTTTTTTAAGTTTACCTGTAAGGAGTGTGCACTCACCAGAGAGAGACAGAGAGAGAGAAAGAGAGAGGAAAACTTGAGAAATCACTACCCCCTCCCCCCCACCTGGGGTGAGGGCCACATCATAGTCCCTTCTCCATTGTCCTCTTGGGATTTTGGGCACACATGCACACATGCCCAGCATGTTTTTCAAGCCACAGGTCTAGGACTCAAACTGCTCAATCAGCCATGTCTGAACCTCCATGCCACCTGCTGACTCAAAACTTAGTATGTTTCTAACTAAATGGGTCTCTTGTGATTGATTCTGCCTGGAGTCTCCTTCAGATTGTTTGGTTTGTTATTTCTTATTTTTCTTAGGTGACTTCATGTTGTTCATTGGTAGCATACATAATCATACATTTTACCTTTCTATAGCATCAGGAAGTTGTTCGAGTCTGTTGCTTCCCATGTCCAGCCACTCAAGGGCAGGCATGTTCAACACAGCAGGAGGGATTGTTGTAAAGTGGTTCATGCTCAAATCAAGGTGAGTAAGTTTTAATAGATTGCTAAGCTGGAGAGGAAAGCAAGGTTTTTCAAAATAAACGTACACAATGTAAACTACTAGAAGATGTACATTGGTAAAAGAGATATTTTTTTAAGAATTATTTATTTGTTTAATTCCATTTGTTCTTCTTATTATTATTTATTTGACCAAAGAGAGAGAGAGAGAAAGGGAAAGTGAGAAAGCATACTGCCAGACGTGGGATGTGAACCATTGTTGGTCCAGCACCTTAACTACCATGCCACCTGCTGGTCCTGGAGATATTTCACATCAAAGAATGTTCACATTTAAAAAAAAAATGTTCACATTTTACTTGGACTTTATTTAACCATAATAGTCTATAGCAAATTAGAAATAAAAATAAAGCTACATAACCTCTAGTGAAATGAAAGACTCTTTAACTGAAAGTTCATCTTGTGTCCGCCAGTCCCATAGCCAAGTGAATTAAGGGAGCCAGATCCCACATGACCTTTTGAACCTTGGCCCTGACAGTTTGAAAAATACTCTGGATGCTTGTGCATGTGTGTCACAAATCACAACAGGATGAAGAAATGGAAAAGAAGGGATTGCAATGTCTCCATGTCCCACTGGGAGGTGCTCTCTTCTCTCTCTTTGACTTTCTGTCTTTCTCTGGTGAATATATATGCCCTTTGGCAATGAAAATTTAAAAAGAATTCATACACTTCACTTCTGTCTCAAAAACTAATCAGTCTATAGAAACCAACAAGTAAACAAGAGTTTTTCTATAACCACATTGTCTACACTTTATTATAATCATTTATTTATTCATAAAGCATTTATTAACTAATCACTACAACCTCAGTTTTACACTCAATTCTAATATAAAATGAAACTTTACTCTGGCCTTTTGAGATCATTGTCTAATCAACAAATGATGTCAGGAGGCCAGCAGGTGGCATAGTGGTTAGGGTGCTGGACTCCTACATGGCTGACCACATTTCAAGGCCTGGGCCCAGAGGCTTAAAACTCATACTGGGTATATGTGCATGCATGCCCAAAAATCCTGAGAGGAGAATGGAGGAGAAGGGATTGTGGCGTGGCCATCACCCGTGGGGAGTGATTTCTCACTTTCTGTCTCTCTATGTCTCTTCAGGGAGCCCATGCACTGTATAGCAAAAGTTTCTTTCTCTCAAAAAAATGTCAGAATACTGTGACAATAACAAAAGTATCTTTTATGCTAAACGAATCTCTTTTTCTAATTAAAAACCTGTGTTATAGGCAATGTTTTTCGCTTTTTTTTCTAAAATAAAATTCATAGCATCCTCATTAGTTTTATTTTTAGCAATCACACAATTGAGAAATAAACTACTGGTAGATAGAAAATGAAATCACAGAGGAAAATTAAATCATAGGCATTTATCTTGTTCTCACCTCTTGTGGAAGGTCACATATATCTCTGTTAACAGCCAGTTCTAGTTTTTCCAAACTGGCACAGTTACTTAGTTCTTTGGGGACAGTCTTGATTTTGTTGTAGCTAAGAATAAGTTCCTGAAGTCTGGTGAGTAGTCCTATTGAAAAAATGAACAAATAGAGTGGATGCGTACAAAATAATGTTCCAATTACCAAGTTTTACAATATAACTTACTTGCCAATTTTGTATTGGCAAATTCAGAGTTCTTATTCCTTCCTTCAAACAATGAACAGGTTTATCAGTGTTATAGGCAAAAAAAAGGCGGGGGGAAAGGAAATTATTTTCATTTCTGTTTTACCTATGCTCTATCTTGAGTCTTTTTTCATTTGGGGATCTTCTCCCCATTTAAGGAATCTCTGTATTTCTTTCTTGCCTTCAATCTGTTCTCTTCTGAGAGGAATAACTAGAACAAAAGTACTATTCTCAGAACCTACAGAGTAATATTTCTAAAGAGACTTTTCTCACCTTGGAATCCCATCTTGAATCACCTCAGTAAATCCAGAAATTTGGATCCCCTAGAATCTCAATTTAGATGAAATGTTTAGGATTTTCTCAAGACTCAGGGAAATATAAATGTGAGAACTTTATTTCATGTGTCAGAAACGTCTCAATAAAAAGCACATCTGCAGTTGGATAAAATAGCGTAAGAATAAAAGCAATGTCTCTTACCAATTCCTCGAGGTATTTCTGAGATTGTGTTTCTTGATAAATCTAACACAATGAGGCTCTGGAATCTTCCAATGAATTCAGGAATTTTCAGCAAACCAGTCCTATGAAGTTGCCATTCCTGAAGCTGATTTAATTTCAGTAGAGAAGAAGGAAGAGTCTAAACTCCAGTAGAAGGAATAACAGAATTGAAAGAGAAAGGAAGGAAGGAAGGAAGGAAGGAAGGAAGGAAGGAAGGAAGGAAGGAAGGAAGGAAGGAAGGAAGGAAAGAAGGAAGGAAGGAAGGAGAAAGAAAAGAATCACTATATTAAATTATTTTTATATCATGCCACACTGAAGTATGACATTATTTAATTTGGAATAATTTGTCCTTAATTGGTTACCTTCCCAAGTACTTTATGTTACTTCTAACTTAAAAAAACTATTTAGGAGAGAGATTGATTTTCATTTTTTATTTACTTTGTCTTTTTGCTATAGAGCACATGCACTCACTGGAGCCAGAGAAAGAGAGAGAAGGAAGTTGAGAAATCATCCCCCAGGGTATGGCCATACTACTACAATCCCTTCTCTTCCATTTTCCTCTGGAATTTGGAGCATACATTCATGCCCAGTATGATTTTCAAGCCCCTGGGTATGGGACCCAAACAATGAAGTCGGCCATGTGGGATCCAGCTGCATGAACCACCATACCGCCCACTGGCCCAGAGATTGATATTTTAAAAGTTTATGGACTTCTTTCTTCCAGGAGTGAGAGAGGGAAGAAAGAAAGAAAGAAAGAAAGAAAGAAAGAAAGAAAGAAAGAAAGAAAGAAAGAAAGAAAGAAAGAAAGAAAGAAAGTGTTTTCATTCTGTTTTATCTATGTTGTATCTTGAGACCACACCCCAACAGGGTCCATACACTGCAATCCACCCCCAGCCTCAGCCAGCCTGGATCCTGGGGCAGGTGCATGTCTGGCACTCAGAAGATCTCAAGTTTTGAGACCTTTACACACTCTCACACACACTCTCTCTCTCTCTCTCTCTTTTAAAAGTGTGTCCTAAAAATTCTGTTTTATTAGGCTTTCCTAGAGTACATATGCTATTGAAAATACGAATATCCAAAAAAGTCACTTAAACCAACAGTTCGAACTTAAAGTCAAGCTTTGAAGTATTTTAGAGTTTTAAAGAGGATTTCTTAAATTTAAGTATTTGGGACCAGCCGTTGGCGTAATGGCTATGTTGCTGGACTCCCATGTAGTCGATTGTGGTTTGAGTCCCAGACCTGGAGGCTTAAACTCACGCCGGGTTTGTGTACGTGCGTGCCCAAGATCCTGAAGGAAAATGGAGGAGAAGGGGTTGCAGCGTGGCCATCCTTCCTGAGGGGTGATTTCTTGCTCTCCATTTCTCTGTTTCTCTCTGTCTTTCTGGTGAACACACGTGCCCTATAGAAAAAACCTCTCCAAAAAAAAAAAAAAAAGTATTTTAAGAGTTTCAACTATTTTGAATTTCATCCATTTTTCCTTTCTAACTAAAATAGCCAGAAGAGACTATAATGGAACTAATCAGTATGTATATGTCTATGTCTATATACATGAAAAAAATCACTGGGCAAATGGTTAGAAGAACCTCGTAAAACCTAAAGTATGGCAAATAAAACTAAGCGAAGCTTATGTTTATGTGTGTGTATGTGTACATGTGTATGTGAGAGAGGTAGACTATGAATCAGGTGGTAAACCAAAAAAAAAAAAAATTAACATCCATTTCTGTTTTGCAAAATGTTAGCTGAGCAGGCCAGCCGGTGGTGTGGTGGTGAAGGTGGTATTCTATTCTAGCCAACTTGACAGTCTGAATCCCAGACCTGGCGTCTTAAAAAACACAATGGGCACATCAGCATGCATGCCCAAAATCCCAAGAGGAGAACAGAGGAGAAGGGATTCCAGCGTGGCCATCTCCCTTTGGGGGGGGGTTTCTCACTTTCTCTCTCTCTCTCTCTCTCTCTCTCTCTGGAGAGCACATGTACCCTACAGCAAACTAAAAGTATAAAACAAAACAAACAAGAAATAAAAGCGTTAGCTGAGCATTTCTTTAGAAAAACTGTATCATAGGGCTGGCAGGTGGTGTGGTGATTAAAGGCAGTGGATTCCGACATGGCCGACCATGGTTTGAATCCTGAACCTGTGACTTGCTTTCTCACTTTCCCTTTCTCCTTCTGTCTGTCTCTCTCTGGTCAAATTTAAAAATAATACTAACAAATGAAAGTAGTTATATAAATAATTACTTTTTAAAAAGAAAAGCTGTATCATTGTTTTAGGCAGATGGAAATCTTTTTTATGGAAAAATGAGAAATTACTTATTAGAAGGATTAGTAGGAGAAATATCACAAATGAGTCAGGTTTAGGCAGGATTGAAGCAAACTGATTGAATTTTTGAAAAAAAATTGGGAAGGTATGTATCTTTTCAGTTGTTCATGTTACCCAAATACACTTGGTGTATTACTAGCACTCGAATTTCTAAGTATTCTAGTCTTAATTACTCAATCTCAGAATTGTTTTCTCAACTGCCCCATAAAATGCAAAACGTGGAAAATCAAATGTTATTTCTATTAAGCTTACCTTCCATTCCTCTTTTTCAATCTTCAAAATGACTCTTCCATCTTCCCTAATGACCTTTTCTTTTAGCTTTGTTAAACTTACTCGTTCTTCCCAGATCCGCACTAACCTGGGAGACCAGGAAATCATTTGAGTTCATAGATAATGACATACATAGCATTCACTTTTACATATACATTTCTAAAAATCACCAGCTCCATGGCCTGGTGGTAAAGGTGGCTGGCTTCCACATGGTCAGCCATGTGCTTTGAGTCCCAGCCCCACACATGTGTGATTGTGTCCCCAAAATCCTAAAAGGAAGGAGAACTGTAGGAGAAGGGGTTGCAATGTGACCATTCCCCATGGGCAGCACTTTCTTCCCAGTCTCTCTCACTGGGTAGCACACACACTCTTTAACAAAAAAAGAAAAAAAAAATAACCCGTGATAAACCACTGTTTGACCAGACCATTTATTTTGTAATCATTATAAATATGACTAGTACCACAAATGCCCTATTTTAAGTTTCTGAAGAATATCATAGCTCTTCATAGATTTTTAAAAATAATATCTTTATTGAGATATAGTTCACACATCATGAAATTATTTTTTTTATGAGAGATTTTTGCTATAGAGTACATGTGCTCACCAGAGAGACGGAAAGCTAGAAATTACCCCATGCGACAATCCCTTTTCCTCCATTCTCCTCTCAAGATCTAGGGTAAGCATGCACATACAGCTGGCATGAGTTTTAAGCCACTGGGCCCGGGACTCTAACTGCAGTCCACTACATGGGAGTCCAGTGACATAACCATTGAGCCATCTGCTGGTCTTGTGAATTTCTTTCTTTTTTTTTTTGAAAGGTTTTTGCTCTAGGGCACATGTGCTTGCCAGAAAGGTAGAGAGAGAGAGAGAGAGAGATAGAAAGCGAGAAATCACCCCCCAGAGGGGATGGCCACACTGCAATCCCTTCTCCTCCATTCTCCTCTCGGGATCTTGGGCACGCATACACATGCGCCTGGTGTGAATTTTAAGCCACCAGGTCTGGGACTTGAACCATGGTCATCTACATAGGAGTCAAGCGACATACCCCTTACATGCTAGTCCCATATTTCTTATTTTAAAAAAAATTATTATTTTATTTAACTTTACTTATTTATTTATTTATTTATTTTTATTTGACCAGAGAAGGACAAAGCAAGAGAGAGCGTGAGAGCGTAAGAGCAAGAGTGAGAGCAAGAGAGAGAGGAAAAGTGAGAAAGCCACTAGGTCTGAGATTCAAACCGCAGTTAGCCATATGGGAGTCCATCATCCTTAACTATCATGCCACCTCCTGGCCCCAAATTTCTTCTTTTTAGGAAATAAAAAAGTATTGCTCAACAGCACATGCACTCACCAGAAAGAGACAGAGGCAGACTCATGAGGGATGGCCATGCTGCAATCCCTTCTCCATTTCTCCCTCCTTTTGGGACTTTGGGCACCCCCCCCAACACACACACACACACACACACACACACCCTGCATGTTTTCTTCCAGATGCCTGGTCCTGGACTCACACAGTGCAATTGGCCCTTTGGAATCCAGCTACCTTAGCCACCATGCTACTGGCTGGCCCATAAAATTCTTTTAAAGGATATAATTCACTGGTCTTTGACATATTCACAGAGCTGCATCTATCACCATTATCTAATTTTAAAGCATTTTGTCATTCAATAAAGAAACTCCATACCCATTAATAGTCACTCCACATTTCCCCCTTCCCTGCCCCTGGCAACGATTTTGTCTTCATGGATTTATTTATTCTGGACATTTCATATAAATGATGTAATGCAAGATGTGGTCTATGGTGTCTAACTTCTTTCACTTTGCATAGTTTTATTCAAAGTTCATCCATACCATAGCATGAGCCACTATTTCATTCCTCTTAATGACAGAATAATTCCACTGTATGAATCAACTTCATTTTGTTTATCCATTTATTAGTCAATGACATTTGGGTTAAGTTCACTTTGGCCACTATGAATAATGTAGTATGAACATTTGTGTGCAAGTGTTTGTGTGAACACATTTTCATTCCTCTTCGTATATTCCTAGAAGGGAAATCTCTGGGTCATAAGGAAACTCTATGTTTAACTTCTTTAGGAATTGCCAAACTGTTCCAAATTGGCCACACCACTTTATGTTCCCACCAGCAGTGTATCGGGGTCCCATTTCTCCATTTCCAAACCCATATTTGCTATTGCCTAATTTTTACTATACCCATTCGGTGGGTGTGAACATTATCTCATTATAAGTTTGATTTGCATTTTTCTGGTGAGTAATTCAAAGGTATTTAATAAGTTTTTATGGTTTGCAAACAGCGTAGTTCAACTTCAGAGGTAAGTTGCCTATTACTACTGCATGCTGATTTTATCTTGATACCATTTTTCAGATATAAAAATGTATAAACTCTTTGCCGTTCCAGAATATCCCTACTGATTTTTAATTAACTGAAAATATATGTAAGAATAGTATTAGACTAGGGGCCAGCAGGTGGTGTGGTGATTAAAGGTGCTGGATTCCCATATAGCTGACCACGATTCGAGTCCTGGGCCTGGCAGCTTGTTTTCTCACTTTCCCTTTCTCTCTGTCTTTGGTCAAATTAAAAAAAATAATAATAACAAATGGAGGGACCAGCAGATGGCCTAGTGGCTACATTGCTGGACTCCCATGTAGCTGACCACAGTTTGAGTCCTGGGCCCAGTGGCTTAAACTCACACAGGGCGCATGTGCATGTATGCCCAAGATCCCGAGAGGAGAATGGAGGAGAAGGGATTGCAGCATGGCCATCCCCTCACTTTCTGTCTCTCTGTCTCTCTTTGTCTTTCTGGCGAGCACATGCTCCCTATAGCAAAAACCTCTCAAAAAAATAAAAATATAATAGTAACAAACAGAATTTAATAAATAATTCTTTTTTAAAAAAGAATAATATCAGATTATAAAAAAGACTAGCTAAAGCTTGCAAAAATTTTCTATTTCTATCCTAGAAAACTTTTTATGTTCGATAAAGAGAGAATGAATTTAGAATTGAAAGTTTCGCAATTTTAACCTATTAGAATGGATTACAAAATACATACATAATAAGAAAATATAGGCAGTTATCAAATAATAAAGTTTAAGTAATTCAAATATTTATTTGTCAAAAATCTCCTGACATCTGAAAGTAAATATATAGTCATAGCAGTTTTGCATATTTACTGATTGTCATCAAAGATTTTATCTTAATGAAGAGAAAACCAAAAGAATATGAAAGCATAACATTTGCTGTTGTGTATTTGGGTTTGCAAAATATTTAAAATCTGTGTATTTTAATCTGTCACCTGAAATGTAACTAATGTACCAATAAGTGAATTGTGGAATTAGACCTTCTAATATAGCCTTCTGATGTGAACAGGCAAAGTTCCCATGGGCATGGTTAACTGAGACTCTATGTATAATGGCAGCTATTTGATATATCACTTTATAAAAAGACTGTTCAAACAATAGGCATTGGTTATTACTCACTAAAAAAATTCAGAACATAATCTAACAAAAATTACAGTTAAGTATTTTATTCCCTGACTTTTTTTTTTGGAGAGGTTTTTGCTATAGGGCGTGTACTCTCGCCAAACAGAGAGCAGAGAGAGAGAAAGCAAGAAATCACTCCCTAGGGGGGATGGCCATGCCGCAACCCCTTCTCCTCCATTCTCCTCTTGGGATCTTGTGCACGCATGCACATGCGCCCGGCGTGAGTTTTAAACCACTGTGTCCGGGAGTCCAGCGACATAGCCATTACGCTAACTACTGGTCCCTTATTCCTTGACTTTTAACTTCATTTGTCAAGCGCCCACTAAATACCAAAAACTATACGAACTAGACATTGGGGGTAAAAACAAAACAAAACAAAACAAAACAAAACAAAAAACTCTGTGATGGCCAGCAGTGGTGACACAGGGGTAATGCAATGTCTCATGATCCGATGGTGACACTGACGTAAGCAGGTCCTGGATTTGCATACTGATGTCTCCTGGTACACACCAGGCACACACAGCATAGTTCAAGTGCCAGACCCAGTGGCTTGAAAAACAAGCTGGATGCATGTACTTGTGTGCCTAAAATTCCAGAGGAAAATGGAAAATGGATTGTAGCATGGCCATCCCTCATGAGGTGTGATTTCTCACTTTCTTTCTCTCTCTCTCTTACCTTTCTGTGGCAAGCACATGTGGCATATAGCAAATTAAAACATTAAAACAAGTAAATTTTACAATGTGAAGTTTCTAAAACTAGAAACCAATTTTGGTATAGGTATAGCAGAAGAGAGAAATTTTCCCTTCAGATTTCTAAAATGATCTCTGATATAATTCCACAAAGTTTGCCAGAAAACTCCACAAATACTAGATCTAAACTTTTATTTATTTATTTCTTCCATACACAAGAGAGAGGCAGAGATAGACAGAAAGATATTCATCTCTAACAGAGTCTTCACCCCCAGCTTTGGCTAGTCCCAGACTGTGGGCACGCACATGCGTGGCATGTTCAGGGAGTCCTATGGAGGAACCTGGAGTGTTTTTGTGTCAGTCAGCGTGACACAAAAATTGCATTACTGCTGGGCCACTATGTGGCCCTTCTAGGTCTAACTTTAATCATCATAGGGGTATGTGTGACTTAACTTTTGGAAATTACATTTTACTATCAGATAGGCCTCTTTCCTAATAACAATATAGCCATAAAGCCAAAAAAGAAGAGGCAATATAGAAAATAATGCATACTCACTATTCTTACATAAGGAGACTTCAAAAAGCTTGTAGAAAAGCAGAAATAAGGGGCTGGCAGGTGGCATGGTGGTTGACATGCTGGACTCCCATGATGGCAGACCATAGTTTAAGTCTTGGACCTGGAGGCTTGTTTTCTCACTTTTCCTCTCTCTTTCTTTCTCTCTCTGTGTGTCTCTCTCTAGTAAAATTAAATGAATAAATAAATAAAATTAAATAATTACTTTAAAAGACAAAAATAAGGTACACATGTTATTTTGTTACAGAAAAATTAGAAATCCATGATTGTTTTTTCATAATATGCATTTTCCATGAACTTTTGAAGATCCTCACATTAGAAAGAACTTGAAGCTGATGAAATGAATTAATCCCCACTTTTCCTTGTTGGAATCTGAGTTGAGTTCATTCTATCTCCCTCATTGTAAAACCTCCCCTTATAGTAAACCTTACCATCTTTACCAAGTGTGTGGATAATTAATTTTTTCCTTAATACTACAGAAAGAGAGGGCAAAGAAAGAAAGTACACCCCCACCCCCTGTAAGGGGCTATGGCCACACCACACTCCCTTTTCTTCCATTTTCCTCTTGGCATTTTGGGCACACATACCCAGCATGTTTTCTAAGGTACTGGATCCAGGACTTTAACTACACAGTTGGCCATGTGGGATCAAGCCGCCTTAACTGCAGCACCACCAACTGGCCCTCTCACAATGTAATCTAATTCTCATTATGACACATTATTTCAGCATGTTGAGCATTAAATAAAATAGAACAGAGTCCTTAGTAAACAGTAAGTGCATTTGTCATTGTTAGCATCATTATCATCTTTATTGATTTTGCTCAGAAAGAATGACTCCTCTCCATCCCTATCTTTGGCTTTTATAGACATTTCATAGATGCAAATCATTGCTCATCAATAATCTTCTCCCTTTTTTCTTTACTATAAAATTATTTTCAGGTGTTTTCTCTTCCCCCAGGAAATCCTGGGAATAAATCTTAATTTATCTAACCAACCATACAACCTAACTTTTTAGACGGTAACTAGACAAGGTGTGTACAAATGACTCAATTCTGGCCAGTGAGAGGTGAAGGAGAGGTTTGCAGGGGGGCCTCTGAGCAAAGTTTCCTCATTTTAAAAGAAGAAATAGAAGAAAATACTTTCCATTGCATAATAATGCCTGGGTATAATACCTAGAAGTGTGTCAGTCATCGTGTGACCTTGAGGGAAGCTAACTTGAGGACCAAGTTGACACTGAAATTGGTAGTGGAGAGTAAAAACAGAAACTGACTTTTTATTGGGCTATCGGAAAAGTCATAACATTTTTTTCCCCTGACTTTCTATGCAAAAATGTATCTTTACTTTTCTGACAACACAATAGAAAAAGATTGCTATAGGACACGTATGCTTGCCAGAAGGTGGGAGGGTGAGAACGCACCCCTCGGGGGAAAGCAACGCTGCATTTCCTTTTGCACTTCCTTCTTGGGATTTTGGACACACACACACACATGCACCCAGCATGTTTCACAAGCTGCCAGGTCCAGGACTCAAACTGTACAGTCGGTTATGTGGGATCTAGCCATCTTAACCAGCATGCTGTTGGCTGGTCTGAAGCTGAGTTTTCAAAGATGTCAAGTCTTTGTATTAACTACTTTTGCAACTGTCTTACTTCCTTATTGCCTATGTCATTTTTTAAAAAAAGTATATTTCTGGGACCAGCAGATGGCGTGATGGTTATGTCACTGAACTCCCACATAGTTGACTGTGGTTCAAGTCCTGGACCTGGAGGCTTCAGACTCATACCAGGCGCATGTGCATGTGTCACCAAAATCCCAAGAGGATAATGGAGGAGAAGGGATTAGAATTTGAGTGTCCTCTCTGGGAGGTGATTTCTCACTTTCTATCTGTCTCTGTCTCTCCAGTGAATACATGCGCTCTATAGCAAAAATCTCTCTCTTAAAAAAAACAGAGAGAGAGAGAGGGACCAGCAGGTGGCAAGATGGTTAAGGTGCTGGAATTCTCACATGGCCGACCATGGTTCAAGTCCTGGACCTGGTGGCTTGCTTTCTAACTCTCCCTCTTTCACTTTCTCTGGCATAACTCATGTGAATAATAATAATTAATAATTAAATAAATAAATATTTAGAAAAAGAGAGAGAGAGAAAATGAGAGACAGCTCAACAGGGTCTTGATGCTATGATCACCCCTAGCTCCAGTACGGGCACATGTGTTTCTGGTGTATTCAGGAAGACCTCTGGACGTGAACTTGGGATCACCACCTCCCCTTATGACTCAGCTTAATAGAACACCACATTTTACTATTGTCCAACAATCTGGCCCTCTTTTTAGTGGAATTTTCTGTTATTTGCTGACATTAGCAAATAATATTTCTAAAATAATATTTCTAAATTAATGTTTAGAAAGAGGACTAATGAATAGGGGGACCAACCGGTGGTGTGGTGGTCAAGGCATTGGACTCCCATGTGGCCAACTGTGGTTTGATTCCCAGACCTGGTAGCTTGCTTTCTCACATTCCCTCTCTCTCTCTGGTCAAATTAAAAAATAAATAATAAATAAAATTGAATAAAATAATTCTTTAGAAAAAAGAACTAATGATTAAGAATCATAGAGAACTATATAGAATCTATGAGAAAATGGCTATTCTCACAAGATTAGCAGAATACTTTAGAGATATCAATCAGGAATGTAGGTATGAGAGCACAAGATAACTTTTCACCTAGAGACACGAATTTTTGTGTCTCCCATCACATAGTTTCATTTAATTCAGTTGGGTGTTTCCTTTAAGAATATTTCAGTAAATAAAAATCTCTACCGAATTTAGTAATTTGCACTTGAAAAATATTATTTTTTTAATGACGAGGTTGTAAATTTTCACTAGTTCAAAATAATAAATGTGTTATAGCGTACTTGTGTTGAAATTCCTTCTCTCGCTTCAGGTCTTCATTATGTTTCTGTATTCGTTTTTCCCACACTTCCTTTACAGCATTGACAGCCCCTGCACACATCACATTTTCTGTCATGATTTCTCCACATTGTCATGGAATCACCAACTTCATTAGGTTCTGAATAGCTGGATTACAGACATCATCCCAGAAAGGACCTAATTGTACCAAAGAAAAAAAAAGCAATGTATTTCAGAATGTTCATTGTGTACCACAGTGCCCAAAATAGCTAATATTTATTGAACACTTCTCATATGCCCCCATATATTTCATATACTTTACATTCCATGTCTCATTTTAAAATCTTCTTAAACTACAAGATAGTACTTTTATTGTCTCTGATTTATAATGGAAAAATGGAGCCTTCCAGATGAGCAATTTCCTGAAGGCCTCATATCTAGTAGTACATGGTACAGGTGGGAATTGATGCCAGTCTACTTGTTACTATGCAACAGTGAAAAACTACAACTAGCTTGCCTGTTCACTTAAAGGAAAATGGTTAAATAATGGATATATACTGATACAATAACACTGGCATCTTGGGATATCTATTTAATCTGGTTGCCATATATATAAGCTGGAATTCAGTTAAGTGGCAATATATAATGATTGGCAACTCTTTTATAAAATAAATTGCAAATAGATGCAATGTTGAAGATTCTGACCTGAATTTCAGAAATGATACAAAAACACTCAATAACAAGAAAATGGTTATTTAAGTTAGGGAAGATCCATTTGATGGAAAGTCCAACGGCCTTATAAATAATGTTATTGACATTTTCTTTTTAAGAGAAATTTTTGCTGTAGGGCACGTGAACTCACTGGAGAGACAGAGAGAGACAGAAAGATAGAAAGCGAGAAATCACCTCCGGGGGTCGGGGTGGTGGTGGCCATGGTACAGGGGAGATGGCCATGCTGCAATCCCTTCTCCTCCAGTCTCCTTTCAGGATTTTGGGCACGCCTGCACATGCACCCAGTGTGAGTTTTATGCCTCCGGGTCCAGGACTCAAACTGTGGTCAACTACATGGGAGTCCAGCAATGTAACCATTATGCCATTTGCTAGTTCCAATGGTATTGACTTTTTTAAAAGAGAATTATTTTGTTTTAACTTTATTTATTATTATTTTCCAGTTGGTCCAGAGAGAGAGGGAAAGTGAGAAAGGAAGCTACCAGGTCCAGGGCTTAAGCCATGGTTGGCCATGTGGGAGTCCAGCACCTTTAACCAGCAAGCCGCCTGCCTGCCCTGGTATTGACTTTTAATGAAATAGCAAAATCAGATAATTTGATTCACAGTTGTATGAATTATTTCCTCCTAAATTCAGGAAGACAAAGACGTCCACAGTTACCATTTCAACTCAGCATTACACTGGAAAACTATAATGCAGGATGAATAAACATTGGGTCATCAGAAAAGTCATGCAAAAATCAATTTTTCTATGCAAAAATACGCCATGACTTTTCCAATGACCCAATAGAGAGGTACAAAATTGGAAAAGGAAAAAGTAAAATTTGTGGAGGCATAGGGAAACAGGCACTCTCACACACTAGTGGTGGTAATGTATACTGTTATAGTCTCTACAAAGAGAAATTTGGTACTATCTATCAAAATCAGAAATGTATGTTCACACTTCTAGGAATTTATACTGTAAATATTTTCTTTTCTTTTTTCTTTTTCTTTGATATATATATATATATTATTTTTTTAGAGAGAGAGAGAGATTTTTGCCATAGGATACAGGCACTCGACAGAGAGACAGAGAGAGGCAGACAGAAAGCGAGAAATCAACCCCCCATGGGGGATGGCCATGCTGCAAATCCCTTTTCCTACATTATTCTCTCAGGATTTGGGGCACATACACACACAAGCCTGGCATGATTTTAAGTCTCTGGATCAGGGACTTTAACCATGGTTGACTACATGTGAGCCCAGTGATGTTAACCATTGTGCCATCTGCTACTCTTACTGAAAATATTTTCTTTTTTTTTAGAGAGATTTTTGCCATAGGGCACATGTACTTGCCAGAGAGACAGAAAGCAAGAGATCACCCCATGCCCCCGGGGGGGATGAACACACTGCAAATTTCTTCTCCTCCATTCTCTTCTCAGGATCTTGGGCATACATGCACACACAAACACACACACACACACAAACACATACCTACACACACACGGCATGACTTTCAAGCTGCTAGGTCCAGGACTTGAACTGCAGTAGATTACTTGAGGGTCCAGCAACGTTACCATTATGCCATCTGCTGGTACCCCATTGCAAATACTTTCTTTTTAAAAAATCATTTTTATTTATTCATTCTTTTATTTTAATTTGACCAGAGAGAGACACAGGAAGAGAGAGAGGGAAAGTGATAAAGCAAGCCACCAGGTCCGGGACTCAAACCATGGTTATCCATGTGGGAATGTCCAGTGTCTTAACCACCATGCCACCTGCTAGTCCCCCCACTGCAAATATTTTCTAATGTGTATAGACCTATTACAAAGTTTTTTGTAACAGTGCTTTTTGTAATACCAAAATAAAAATTGAAAATACACTTCTGGTGCTGTGGTGGTTAGGGTGCTGGACTCCCACACAGTCAACTGCAGTTCGAGTCCTGGACCTGGAGGATTGAAAATCACACTGGGCCCATGTGCATGGATGATCAAAATCCCAGGAGGAGAACAGAGGAGAAGGGATTTGGGTGTGGCCATCACCCCCAGGATGGATATGTCTCATTTTCCCTCTTACTGTCTCTGGTGAGTGCACGCGCCTTATGGCAAAAACCCAACAAAGAAAGAGAGAGGAATACACTTCTAAATAACCTATGGTCAAAGTTGTAATCAGATGATCAAAATGTTGGCTCTACATAAAACAGTAAGTACACAGTTATTTTACTGTAAAGGCTATGTATTGGTCTTCAACTTTTGAACTGAATAAGTCAACCTATAAAAAAGTAAGGAAGACTGGGCTGGCTCCATGGCACAGCAGTTATGTGCTGCTCCAGAAACGCTGGATCCCATGCGACAAAGATAGTTTGAATCCTCAGCCAAGTCAGCCCAAAAACATGCCAGGCATGCACATAAGTGCTCAGTACCTGACAATCTGTAGGAAAGGGATTGTAGTATGACCAGATCCGGGGAAGACATTTCTCTCTCTCTCCTGTACACATGCATGTAAAGCAAGGGAGACTTATTTTTGGTTATGAACAAAATATAAATGTCACACATCTTGAAAATAGAAAAATAAAAGTACTTTTAATAGAATATGGAACAAAAAAATGGGGAAGAGAAGTAGGGAATAGGAACATCAGTATCTACATCTTCAAAGTGGGTAGTCAAAAGATACTGTCTATACCTCATAGGACAAAAGGTAGAGATTTATGTATTTGTTTAAAGTTGTAAAGGTAATCAAGACAGAAACTAAAATAGGGGTATAACCCCTGGAGTGTAAGGGAAATTAATCATCATCTTTATAACAAATCTCCATAATGCCAGAGGTCGATTTTTTAAAAAATGGAATATATTGCTTCCAAAAACAAATGAAGGAAATATTGTGATAACCATTGAAACATAAATCCCCAAATGGTTAAATGGTTACTTCTAGAGAGCAAAATTCGTGATAGAGAGGAATAAAGAATATTGCTTTTTGTTATTAATATCTTCTGAATTATCAGTTTTTCTACATTAAAATTATGCAGTGTATATATATCAGAGACAGAAGAAGGCAAAGAATCATATTACAGAAGAAAGAAGTTCAAAATATCAGCATTGATATGTAATTGGCATTATGTAGATAATTGTCAGGAGCTGACCCCTATTTCTAAGCAATGTATGCAGAATTTACTCAGAAATAGATGTGAGATCTCTTTGCCATCAAGAAACCTTGGAATACAGATGCTGGCAGCCTGACTACCCAGGCATATGTCAACCTGAATTTAGCAAGTTTGAAGTACTCAAATACTCCAAATAATCAATTTCAAGTAATAAATTTTTTTTAATTTCAAGTACAGTATGAAAATGTCACACATATATAGATGAGTATATATTATATATTTCTCCAGGCATATGTAACCATTCATTCATTTGCTAGTTCATTTCCTTAGTTGCCATTAAATCTTGGTCATCCATCAGTTTCCCT
>NW_006206544.1:4775342-4776845 GCF_000334495.1 Tupaia belangeri chinensis
CTACAAATGACGAGCTTTCCTTAGAGGAAAACGTGTCAAAATTGGGGCACACTTTTCTTCCTTCAGCACAGGATCGTGTCTCTACCTTGACTAGTACCCTAACAGAAAAGCACGGAGCATGGCAGGGAGGAGAGCACGGCAATCATATGACTGGCAGAGTTGGCTTCCCAGAACCAAAAGGAAGCAAACGTGATACAGTCTCAGAAGAAATGCTGCTTACTTGCAGAGAAATCTGTCTTGCAAGAGAGAACAATTACATGAGTGACTATGAAACTCCCAAAGGACTTTTTCATTCCAAGATTGGTTGAATATTTTGACAAATAGTCACAGTGAAGACTTTTGTCAACCATTTACTTACATGCAAAGAATGGGGGGTGGGGAAATGATTTCAAAATATACTTACCATTGTTGGTGGATGCCAAAGCTGATATGACCAAAGTTGGTGGTTATCTGTGAAGGTGGACTGCAGAGGGAATTTTTTCAGCGTGACTCTAAGTGATGAAGATCTTCAGTCAGGGTGTAACCAAATGAAATGTAATGTCAGCCTAGTTCTAATTTTAGTTCCTGGACAAAGCTGAGAATAGCAAGAATCACATGGGGCTGCTGTGCAAGGGATCAAATGATAATGTACGTGAGTGCATTCCGTGAACTGCAAAAGGCTTTACTACATACCATAAAACCATCAGGTCTCTAAGTTTGTGAAAAATAATTCCTATTGAAGATCCTTTCACTTTTTGTGACTTAAATATTTTGAATATTTAATATAATTTAAAAATTTTTTTATTTATTATTTTTTAAATTTTAAATTAAGGGTACTTGTGCTCACCAGAGAGAGACAGTAAGAGAGAAAGAGCAAAACCAAGCTGCCAGGTCTGGGACTCGAACCAGTCAGCCATGTAGGAGTCCAGTAGCTTAACCACCATGCCACTGCTGGTCCCAAATATTTAATATAATTTAATCCTTAAAAACTTTATCTATTCCAAGTGTAAGAGAGGAAGAGAGGGAGGTAGAGACAATACTCCCAACAAGGTCCTGACTCCACAATCCTCCCCCAGGCTCAGCCATTCTGGGTCATGCACACATACAGTATTTCATTGCTACACCACTGCCCAGCCCCAGAATTTAATTAATCTATTCCAAGCAGGGAAACTTGAAAACATGCTAATGTACAGCATGATAAAACCCCTATCTAGTACACCATAGATCTGCAAATATTTTAACTAAAAGCGCAGATGCTTCAAGAAAAGTTAGAATGAATGTATGGACAAAAATAAGTAATAGCCCTGAACTTCTGCATCCAGGCTTCAAATTCACTTTCCTCTCAACTTGTATCTCTTCAGCTTTCATGGGTAGGACTTAATTCTAGATTCTTTTTTTTTTTTTTAAGAATTATTATTTAACTTTATTTATTTTATATATTTATTTTAATTTGACTAGAAAAGGACAGAGAGAGAGAGAGAGAGAGAGAGAGAGAGAGGGGGAGAGAAAGGGGGCCACTAGACC
>NW_006206544.1:4776889-4783866 GCF_000334495.1 Tupaia belangeri chinensis
TAGGAGTCCAGCACCCTTAACCACTATGCCACCTGCCAGCCGCTGATTCTTTTTTTTTTTTAAGAATTATTTTATTTATGTATTTATTTATTATTCAATTTGACCAAAGAGAGAAAGAGAGAGTGAGAAAACAAGCTGCCAGGTCTGGGACTTGAACCATGGTCGGCCATGTGGAAGTCCAGCATCTTAAACACCACATCACCTGCCAGCCCCCTTAAGCAAAATTCATGGTAATTAATATTTAATTTTATTTATTTATTCATTTATTTTAATTTGACCAGAGAGAGAGAGGGAAAGTGAGAAAGCAAGCCACCAGGTTTGGGACTTGAACCATGATCAGCAATGTGGGAGCATCCAGCACCTAAACCACCATACCACCTGCTGGCCCCAATAAAATAATTCTCTAAAAACAAACAAACAAACAAACAAACAAGAGTTCCTGTACCTTTTCCAATGCAATTGAAGGCTCCTTTGGAACAGCCTGAAAATCTGCAATCTGGCTCTTGTGTACTTGACATAGTATAGACTTCTGGATCCCCAGCTCCCTCTGCTGCCATTGCCATGCCCCTCAGGAACATGGGGTGCTAGGCCCTATTTTTGCTTTTGTTTCTTGTGCTGGAGTCCTACTGAAAAAATTATTACGTAGACCATGGTGTAAAATGTTTCCCCACTGTTTTCTTCTGGTAGCCTTACAGTGTCAGGTCTTCCACTTACTTATTTATTATTTTTTTTTAATCCATTTTCAGTTAATTTTTATAAATGGTGTAAGAATAAATTTATTCTTTTGCACATGGATCTCCAGTTGTCCCAACACCATTTATTGAAGACTATCTTTTCACCATTGTGAGTCTTGATACCTTTATTAAAAATCAATTGATCACAAGTATGTGGATTTATTTCTGAGCTCTCTAGTTTTCCATTGTTCTATGAGTTTGTTTTTATGCTAGAACCAGGCTATTTTGATTATGATAGTTTTGTGGTGTATTTTGAAGTCAGGTAGTGTGATGTCTCTATTTTTTATGCTCAAGATTGCTTTTGTTCTTAGAATTTTTTTTTTTGTGGTTCCATACAAATTTTAGGATTTTTTTTCCATTTCTGTGAAACTGTCATTAGAACCTTGAAAGGGATTGCATTGATTCTATAGATCATTTTGGGTGGTAAGAACATTTTAACAATCCATCCAGTCCATGAACATAGGATATCTTTCTTTAGTTTTTGTCTTCAATGTTTTGTAGTTTTCAGCATATTGTTCTTTCACCTCCTTGATTAAATTTATTCCTTGTGTTTTTTGCTTGTTTGTTTGTTAGTAGTATTATAGTTTTTTTTTTCTTGATCTCATATTTGGATAGTTTATTGTTAGTGTATAGAAACAGAACACAATTGATTTCTATATGTTAACTTAATATCCTGTAACTTTATTGAAGTTGTTTATTCTGACAGTTATTTTTGGTAGCCTTTAGGATTTTCTACATATAAAATCATGTCATTTGCAAATAGGGTCAATTTAATTTCTTTCTTTCCAATTTGGATGCCTTTTATTTATTTTTCTTGTTTAATTGCTCTGGCTAGTATTTCCAGTACTATGTTGAGTAGAAGTGATGAGAGTGTACATCCTATCCTTGTCTTGTTCCTAATATTTATAAAAGCCTTCAATCTTTTTTCGTTTGTTTGTTTTTTTGCTATATATGGCCTTTACTGTGTTGAGGTACATTCCTTCTATTCCTAATGTGTTCACAGTTCTTGTCACAAAAGAATGTTGAATTATGTCAAATGCTTTCTCTCCATATGATCATAAAGTTTTTATCCTTTACTCTGTAAATGTGGTGTATCACATTTATAGATTTGTGTATGTTGACCATCCTCACATCTTTGGGATAAACTGGGTAATTTATAAACAACAGTTTATTGCTCACCATTCTGAAGGCTAAGAGATCTATAGATCATCAGGAAAGTCATGCCATATTTTTCTGTTTTTCCTTGCAAAAATGCATCATGATTTTCCCAAAAACCCAGTAAGATCAAGGTAAGCAGATTCATTATCTACTAAGAGTTTATTCCTCATAGATGGCGCTTTCTTGCTACATCATTACATGGCCTTTGGGGCAAAAAAGATCCCTTTAGACTCTTTCATAAGTGCATTAATTCTATTTCTGAAGACTCTTCCAAAGCCATATCTTTTTATACCATCACCTTGGGGGATAGGTTTAATATATAAATTTGGGGGGGTATACATTCTGACTGTAGCAGGATCCAATTTAGGTCTTTTGCATATGGATGTCTGTGGTTCCCAGCACATTTATTGAGAAAACTGTCCTTACTCCATTGACTGTTCTTTATATCCTTGTCAAAAAATCAATTGACCAAATATTTGAAGTTTTATTTCTGATCTTTCTATTTTATTACATTGATTTATATGTCTATTTATGCTAATATGGTATTCTTTTGAACATTGATATTCTTTTATTGGAAAATTTAAAATTAGGTTGGGTGGATATGTATGTTTGTATTTGTGTGTATTCAAGGGAACTCTTAAATAACAGACTACACACTTGCCAAAAATTAGTGAACCATTTTTATTTTCTAGAGAGGTTTTGTTGTTGTTGTTGTTGTTGGTTTTTTTTTGTTTGTTTGTTTGTTTGTTTTGCTATAGGGCACTTGCACTAACTGGAGAAACGGAGAGAGACAGAGAGACAGAAAGCAAGAAAATCACTCCTCCCACCCCAAGGGAGATGTCCATGCCACAAACCCTTCTCCTCCATTCTCCTCTCATTTTGGGCACTCACACACGTGCCCAACAAGAGTTTTAAGCTGCCAAGTCCAGGACTTGAACCGCAGTTGACCACATAGGAGTTCAGTGGTGTAACCATTACACAAACTGCTGGTCCCAGTGAACCACTCTTCTTCACATTTTGAGTCTTATATTAGAAAATTATGCTACATACCAACTTGTACCACTTATTCTGACAAAAAATACCATTTCTGAGAAGACAGTAGAAAATGCTGTTGGATACCAGATGCCTTTCCCTGGGCTCTAGAGCTCTCAGATTCCATCCAGTCTCATGACTTCTCAGACTTCTGCTGTAGTTCTCCACAATTTCAATTTTTTAGTAATGTAAATATTTAAGTTACTAAAATCTCTGAGAAAGTTAGTTGACTTTTTTTTAAGAGAGAGATTTTTGCTATAGGGTGGGTGTGCCCAACGGAGAGACAGAGAGAGACAGAGAGACAGAAAGTGAGAAATCATGCTTCCCCAGTGGAGGATGGCCACACTATAATCTTTCTTGTTTTCTTTTTTTCTTTTAGAGGTTTCTGCTATAAGGCGCGTGCACTCACCAAACAGAGAGAGACAGAGAGACAGAAAGCAAGAAATCACCCCCCAGGGGGGATGGCCAAGCCATTGGGCACGCATGCACATGCACCTGGCATGAGTTTTAAGTCACTGGGTCGCCGACGGGAATCATGGTCGACTACATGGGAGTCCAGCGACATAGCCATTATGCTAACTGCTGGTCCCACACACTAAAATCTTTTCTCCTCCATTCTCCTCTCAGGATTTTGTGCATGCATGAACATGCACCCAGTGTGAGTTTTAAGCCACCAGTCTGGGTCTTGGTCCATGGTCGACTATGTGGGAGACCAGTGATATAACCATTATGCCAGACTGATCCCAAATTAGTTGAATTTAAGTATGAATTATTCCCTTTTTTTCCTGTTATTACATGTGTTTTATGATCAAAATTTAATTAGGAATTAAAATGTACTTCTGAACTTTGGGTTTTGTGTTGGCTGTCTTTTTTTTTTTTTTTTTTTAATTGCCAGCTATTTATGCTAATATGGTATTCTTTTGAACATTGATATTCTTTTATTGGAAAATTTAAAATTAGGTTGGGTGGATATGTATGTTTGTATTTGTGTGTATTCAAGGGAACTCTTAAATAACAGACTACACACTTGCCAAAAATTAGTGAACCATTTTTATTTTCTAGAGAGGTTTTGTTGTTGTTGTTGTTGTTGGTTTTTTTTTGTTTGTTTGTTTGTTTGTTTTGCTATAGGGCACTTGCACTAACTGGAGAAACGGAGAGAGACAGAGAGACAGAAAGCAAGAAAATCACTCCTCCCACCCCAAGGGAGATGTCCATGCCACAAACCCTTCTCCTCCATTCTCCTCTCATTTTGGGCACTCACACACGTGCCCAACAAGAGTTTTAAGCTGCCAAGTCCAGGACTTGAACCGCAGTTGACCACATAGGAGTTCAGTGGTGTAACCATTACACAAACTGCTGGTCCCAGTGAACCACTCTTCTTCACATTTTGAGTCTTATATTAGAAAATTATGCTACATACCAACTTGTACCACTTATTCTGACAAAAAATACCATTTCTGAGAAGACAGTAGAAAATGCTGTTGGATACCAGATGCCTTTCCCTGGGCTCTAGAGCTCTCAGATTCCATCCAGTCTCATGACTTCTCAGACTTCTGCTGTAGTTCTCCACAATTTCAATTTTTTAGTAATGTAAATATTTAAGTTACTAAAATCTCTGAGAAAGTTAGTTGACTTTTTTTTAAGAGAGAGATTTTTGCTATAGGGTGGGTGTGCCCAACGGAGAGACAGAGAGAGACAGAGAGACAGAAAGTGAGAAATCATGCTTCCCCAGTGGAGGATGGCCACACTATAATCTTTCTTGTTTTCTTTTTTTCTTTTAGAGGTTTCTGCTATAAGGCGCGTGCACTCACCAAACAGAGAGAGACAGAGAGACAGAAAGCAAGAAATCACCCCCCAGGGGGGATGGCCAAGCCATTGGGCACGCATGCACATGCACCTGGCATGAGTTTTAAGTCACTGGGTCGCCGACGGGAATCATGGTCGACTACATGGGAGTCCAGCGACATAGCCATTATGCTAACTGCTGGTCCCACACACTAAAATCTTTTCTCCTCCATTCTCCTCTCAGGATTTTGTGCATGCATGAACATGCACCCAGTGTGAGTTTTAAGCCACCAGTCTGGGTCTTGGTCCATGGTCGACTATGTGGGAGACCAGTGATATAACCATTATGCCAGACTGATCCCAAATTAGTTGAATTTAAGTATGAATTATTCCCTTTTTTTCCTGTTATTACATGTGTTTTATGATCAAAATTTAATTAGGAATTAAAATGTACTTCTGAACTTTGGGTTTTGTGTTGGCTGTTTTTTTTTTTTTTTTTTTTAATTGCCAGAGGGTGCATTTGCTTGCCAGAGAAACAGAGAAACAAAGACAGTAAGAGAAAGTACCCCTCCAATGGAGGCTATGAGGCTAGTCCTGGTTGTCATTTCTGATACACATATGCACATACTACCACCACCACCATAATTATTTTCCTAAATCAATTAACAGTGGTGATACAAGAGGTTATTATATAAAAACCATTTATTCTATAACCTAAGGGTATGGGCCAGAAATTAGGTCACTGAGAGTGATTTTTAAATCCTCCTTTGAGAAAAGCATGCCATTAATCTAAATAACCAGTGTCATCTAGCAAGCAAAATTCAAATGAACAAAACAGAATAAAATTCTGGGGGCCACAGGTGGCATGGTGGTTAAGGCCCTGGACACTCCAATATGGCTGACCACAGTTCAAGTCCTAGACCTGGTGGCTAGCTTTCTCATTTTCCCTCTCTCTCTCTCTCTCTGTGTGTGTCTCTGTTTGGTCAAATTAAAATAAATGAATGAGTAAATAAAATTAAATAAATAATTTTTTAAAAGAATACAATTTTTCTGATGATTAGAATAGTTGACATAGTTTTTTTCATAATGTAATCATAGTTCTTACATGAAATATAATACCTTGGCAGTAGTAATTGGAATATTATGCTCTTCCTGGGGCAATTTCAATCTAAAATCAGATGAACAGAATAAAAGACATTATAATATTTACTTTCAAAGGAAAAAGACAAAACCCTCACACACCTACCATATAATGACAGAAATGACACTGTCTTTCTATGTATTAAATGAGGTTTTTAAAAATAGTTACTTATTTAATTTTATTTATTATTTATTATTTTTTTATTTTTTATTTATTATTATTGCTATAGGGCACAGGCACTCACCAGAGAGAGACTGAGAGAAGGAAAGAGAGAAAGCAAGTCACCAAGTCCAGGATTTTAACTACGGTCAGCCATGTGGGAGTTTAGTGCCTCAACTAACATGCTACCTGCTAGCTTTGGAAATGAGGGTTTTTTGTTGTTGTTGTTCTCAGTATTATTATTATTTATTTTGGAGAGGTTTTTGCTATAGGGTGCGTGCGCTTGCCAGATAGACAGAGAGACACAGAGAGACAGAAAGTGAGAAATCATCCCCCATGGGGGATGGCCACGCTGGAATCCCTTCTCCTCCATTCTCCTCTCAGGATCTTGGGCATGCACGCACATGCACCCAGTGTGAGTTTAAGCCACCGGGTCTGGGATTTGAACCGCGGTCAACTACGTGGGAGTTCAGCAACATAGCCATTATGCCAACTGCTGGTCCCATTCTCAGTATTATTTTTTTTTTCTTTAAATTTATTTATTTTTTACATTAGTTCGCTATACATCATTACAGCATACAAATAAATTTTCCATCCAAAATACACTGTATATTGGCTCAATCAAGCACATCAACATACATGTTATCAGCAAATAATTTTCCATTTCTTATGTCTTGTATACTTTTTTTTTTTGCCATTCTGATTCCCTATCCCTAACCCTCTGCCATGTCCCACCCTCCTCCCACATTGTATCTGGTATCCATGGTTGCTTTCTATGCCTCCTCCCCCATTTAATTGATTTGCTAACGAACTTAATTAGTCTAAATATTTCCAATGGCTAGCGCAGCTGATATATACCTATACATGTACCCGAGTCTGACTTTAGGCGTAAACCTCAGTAAGTAGAATGAACATACTATGAAGTAGTACCTAGCTGGGGCTATATAGCTTACTGCAGTCATCAAATA
>NW_006206544.1:4784896-4855309 GCF_000334495.1 Tupaia belangeri chinensis
TCTTTGAGTGCCTCTCTAGGTTTGGAAAGTTTTCTTGCAGGATTTCATGGAATAGATTATCAGTGCCCTTATGAGTCTCTTTGCCTTCTGGGATGCCTACTATCCAGATGTTTGAGTGTTTGATGGTATCTAGTACTTCTCGTATATTAGTCGCAAATTTTTGGGCCATTTTCTCAGTCTTCATGGTGGATTTTTCTAGGCTAGCAATTTTCTCTTCTACGTCTGAGAAACTATTTTCTGTATGATCTAGTCTGCTTTTAATAATTTCAAGGGAGATTTTGACTTCCTGTATTATAGCCTTCATCTCTAACAGTTCCATTTGATTCTTTTGTAAAGTGTGAAATTCCTCTTTTAGATCTTGCATGAATTTCCTCACCTCTGGAACTCAGCAACTTTCTCCTTTCTCTTCAGCAGTTCATTGTCTCTCTTCTCTTTCATCTCTGTTAGCTTTGCCATTATGAATGTTCTGAATTTTTTATCAGACATTTCCATGATTTCCATTGAACTGTGTGTGGATGAAGAGGAGTTATCCTTTTCCCTTGGGGGAGAGGTATTTTCCTGCTTTCCCATATTTCTTGTGGTCCTGCAGCAATTTCTAGTCATCTGGTTGATGGTCGGTTTCTTCCCAAACTTGGAAGTTCAATCACGCAAGTTTTGTGTGGTGGAGGCCAAATTATCAGTGGGAAATCTTCATTTCTGTTTCCCCAAAATGACTAGTTCGCAGGAGCCATGAAGCTGTGTCTTCAAGAAGGGCTGTTCCCTTTGCCTCTCCAGAAATGAGGTATTTTTGACTACATAACAAATTAAATATGCTCCTCCTGCTTTTATGTTCATTTGCCACTTTTAATTCTACAGAAATAAATGTTATACTGAATTTAAAACCTTGTCACATGAGTAATTCTGTGTGAATTACATAATATTGTGTTTCTAGGCTATTGATCCAATTTTAAAATATATTTTGTACACATTTCAAAAGACTTCTACTGGCAGAGCCCATAGTTGGTGTGGTGGTTAAACTCACTGGATTCCCACATGGCTGCCTGTGGTTTAAATCTCAGACCTGGCGGTTTGCTTTCTCATTTTTCCCTTTCACTCTCTCTCTCTGTCTGTCTGGTCAAACTAAAAAATAATAACAAATTAAATAAAATAAACAAATAATTAATTAATTCTTAAAAAAAAAAAAAAAAGAAAAGAAAAGACTACTACTGGGGACCAGAAGGTGGCACAGTGGTTAAAATGCTGGATTCCCACATGGTGACCGCAGTTCAAGTCCTGGACCTGCCAGGCAGCTTGCTTTCTCACTTTCCCTTTCTCTCTGTCTCTCTCGGATGTGCCCTATAGCAAAATTAAAAGATAAATAATAGGGACCACTAGGTGGCATGGTGGTTAAGGTGCTGGACACTCCCACATGGCTGACCATGGTTCAAGTTCTGGACCTGGTGGCTTGCATTCTCACCCCCCTGTACCCTCCTCACTCTAGTCTCTCTCTGGTCAAATTAAAATAAATGAATTAATAAAATTAAATAAATAATTCTTTTTAATAAAAGGAATAATAAATAATTCTGAAAAACAAAAGATAAAAACAAAAATTTTTTTTCACATTTCCACAAATACTATGCAAAAGTCTTAGTATCTAGTAAAGGAGGAAGCTGATAGAATTTTTTTGTATTTAGAAAGTATTACAATCTGAAAAGAAACATCTCATAGAAATAACATCATTCTGGGGCCAGCCAGGTGGTGTGGTGGTTAAGGGCACTGGACTCCCACATGGCCGATTGTAGTTTGAGTCCCAAACCTGGTGGCCTGCTTGCTCTCTCTCTCTCTCTCTTTCTCTCTCTTTCTCTTTCTCACGCTGTCCCTCTCTGGTTAAATAAATAAATAAATAAATAAAATTAAATAGAATAATTCTTTAAAAGAAAAAATAACATCATTCTATGAAATTGGAGTGCAGTGCATTTATGTCATTATTTCTAACAAAAAATTATTGAGGAAACAAATGCAGTAAAAGGACAGTGGTGGATTTTAAAAAGATGCTTTTGCTGTTACGGTTTGTCCTGCTCTGGCTAAGCAATATTTGAGCCAACAGGGTCCTTCTCATCTAGTGCCAGCAACACAATGGGACCAAGGCCAGGTTCTTGTGCAATTTGTTAAACCTTTCATTTGCAGAATTGTGGCTCAGCTCCTGGACTCTGAGCATTTGAATATCTAATGTTTCAAACTATTAGTCATGTTCCAGTTTATATTCATTCTTATAGCTTTCATTAACTTAATTACACCTGTCATCAACTTCATTTACTTGCCTTTTTCTCTGCAGTTTAAATTTTAGCTGCATATTTCTAAGAAATTAAATTCTGGGTTTTTACATTTGACTACACTCTTACAGATTCTTTATACTTGGGTTTTTTGTATTGCTTTATACCATATTTTTTAGAACTACTGTGAAGTTTTCTTGCAGCAAACTTCAAGTTAAATAGCTTTTCTCAAGTTTCACACAATCTGATCACTCCTCTGAGAGTGTGGATGGATGGAGGTACCCTATTGATTATTGGAGGAGACTGCCTCCTGGTAGCCTGAGATGAGCATGGATACCTTTCTTTGGCTGTCTCGACTCCCACCATATTAAACCTAAATTCTTGAGCTCTCACTTGTTCCATTTATTTATTTATTTATTTATTTATTTATTTATTTATTTATTTATTTTCTGTCTTGTCTCTTGTTAAGACCTACAACAGCTGTTCCCCATGCCTGGCATTGTAACATTCCACATGGTACTCCGTAGAAGTCTGATATAGATGACCTCTTTATACTAGAACTACAATTATTCTAGTCTTGCTTTGGTTGTTTTGTGGCTTTTCTCCAGACTGTCTCAATAGTCTGCTGTTCAGTTTTAGCAACCTAAAATCCAGAGCCAAGAGTTCTCTCATAAAGGTCTGACTTGTATATACATTCCCGTGTGGTTAAAGGCCCTTGCACTCAGTACTGCATCGAAATGCTGCAGCAATATAGTAATTTGCATTTCCATTTTATTCTGAATTTGCAAACATCGGAAATCCGTACTACCTTCGGTGTTCGCTGAAATGGGAATGCCTTCTGTAACATAAAAGAAACTGTGGTTATTACCTTGGAGTCACAATGATGACATAAACCATGCTGGGTTTGACATAAGTAGTTCAGAGTTGACCTTGTCTGTGTAAGATGTCTTTCAACTGTTTGGTGACCTTGCGGTGCTAAAGAGTTGGAAATACGTACTGACAGCTTAGGAAAGAGGTTATAACCAAGCCATTGAGAATGAAAGTGAGTCTACCGTGTATAGTCTTGGAGTCCATCTTAACAGATTAACTCAGGAAAATCTGTAATGTCTTTCACTTCTCTCACCATGAGCCTTAGAGAACCTAACCTTTCACCTCCCTCAACAATGAATCTAGGCTAATGCTTAAGTAATAAAGTTAACAGCCTTGCTGAGTCTTTGCAGATACCAGGGTATGAAGACAGGAAGGAGGAAGACATCACCAGCCCCCTCCTGCATGACCAGTTGAGATTTTATCCGTTTAAATATTACAGAGCCACATGTAGTTAAATAAGGATCTAAGAGTTATCTGAACTGATTTCATTTTGCTTCTCCTGCCTTGTTAACCATTACTTATTTTTAAGCCCTTTGCAGAGAACTGAAACTAGTTATTCTATCCACATGCCTGGAACCAAGACTGTCCCTCAGGCGGCGATTGGCCCCATGGCCTCCCAGCAGCGATTAGGTCTCTCCATGGTTCTCCCTGAAGAAGGTGACCAGGCATCTTCATCATTTTGTCCCAAGACAATGAGTAACTTCCCCTTGGCTTCCCCTATATAAACTCTGTACCTAGTCCAGTACAGCAGGGACAGGATTCCAGTCTGCTCTCTTCCCAGTGTCGGCCTCACTGAAATAAATTCCTTGTTCATCAGCTTGTCATTGTCAAGCTGTGAGTGGCACTAACGTGATTTCTAGGCCCCTGGAAAGAGCATTGCTGCCCATTCTAGCGTCAAACTGAGTCTAGAAAGAACTATTTAGGAGACATCTAGGAGAGAAATGTGGTCAAATCTTTAATCAACACTGATTACAGATGAGCAGTGGAGAAAGGAGCCAGAAGTGCAGGAGTTAAGGGCAACCCATTCAGAAAGTTTGGCAGGAAAGAACGAGACAGAGAATTATTCGTGTAGTGGCTGGCTGAGGTAACCATGTGAGGAAAGAGTACTTTGTATTTTTTTTGAGGCTAAAGAGAATTAGCCATTAAAGAATAATGTTGTGGGAACCAGCAGTTAGCGTAATGGCTATGTCGCTGGACTCCTACGTAGTCGACCGCGGTTCGCGTCCTGGACCCGGTGGCTTGAAACCCACGCCGGGCACGTGTGCGTGCGTGCCCAGGATCCCGAGAGGAGAATGGAGAAGGGATTGCGGCGTGGCCATCCCCTCTGGGGGGTGATTTCTCGCTTTCTGTCTCTCTGTCTCTCTCTGTCTGTCTGGTGAATGCACGCGCCCTATAGTGAAAAACCTCTCAAAAAAAAAAAAAAAAGAATAATGTTGTTTCTGTTTTATGAATTATTTAAAAAATAGTAAATTCTATTTATTTATTTTTGGGTCAGAGCAGTATTATCCCATAGAATTTTCTGTGCTGATGGGAACATTCTGTATCTGTGCTGACCAATATGGTAGCCAGTAGTCTCATGTGGTTATTTAAATTTTAATGATTAAAATTAAATTAAAATTATGGAGTATGAGCTAAATTTTTTGCTATGTAAAGTAAATGTTTGTGGAAAAATGTAAAAATAAATAAATGAAAGAAAAAAACTAAAAAGAAAAAAAATTAAATTAAAGTTCAGTTTCTCAGATACACCAGCCATACTTCAACTGCTTAACGATCAATCAATTAAAGTTTGAATTTGGGGAGGACAGTAGTTGGCATAGTGGTTATATCACTGGAGTTTCCACATGGCTGACCGCGGTTCAAGTCCTGAACCTGGCAGCTAGAAACCCACACTGGGTGCATGTGTGTGCATGCCCAGTTTCCTGGGAGAATGGAGGAGAAGGGATTGCAGGATGGCTATCCCCCAGATGGATGGTTTTTTCACTTTCCCCTCTCACTGCCTCTGCTTTTTGCTCTCTGAACACACATACTCTAAAGTGAAAAACCTCTCAAAAAAAAGTTTGAATTTTTAAAAGAATTATTTAATTTTATTTATTATTATTATTATTATTTAAATTTGGCCAGAGAGAAACAGAGAGAGAGAGAGAAAGGAAAAGTGAGAAAGCAAGATGCCAGGTCACCACAGTCAGCCATTTGGGGTCCAGAATCCCAACACCAGCCCACCTCCCAGCCCCTAAAGTTTTAATTAAATAATCACATGTGGTTTATAGCTGCGACCACATTGGCCAGCTCAGAGACAGCGCGAGAAAGGGAAAGTGAGAAAGCAAGCCTCAGGTCTGGGACTCAGTGGTCAGCCATGTGGGAACTCCGTGCCCTCAACCACCACACCACCTGCAGGGCCCAAGCATATACATTTAAAAAAATAATAATTATGTATTTTGTTTATTTATCATTATTATTATTTCACATGAGTTTTTGCCAGAGAAAGGCAGGTAGAGAGAGAGAGAGGGTGAAGGAATGAGCTGCCAGGTCCAGGATTCAGACCGTGGTCAGCGATGTGGAAATTCCAGCACCTTAACCACCACGCCACCTGCTGGCCCCCTAAGCATATACATTATTAACTATTGTAGAATTGTATATTAATTTCAAAGTATCAGTGTCTTAAAACGATAAAAATGTTTTCAACTGCATCACATCCAAACCAATCAGTCCTAGGGTGTGTGTGGTGGGGGCAGTCTGTTCCACCTTGTCCTTGGCACACTGGTTCCTTCCATTGTTTACATGGCTGTCATCTTTTACACAGACCTCAAAGGTGGTTGTGAAAGAGAAGAGAATGTGGGCTATACAGAGGGCTTACAGACCATGTCTGAAAATAACTGACATTACTTCCATGCTTATACACATATTCTTTTTTTTTTTTTCCAGGTTGCCATAAGGGGGGTGTGCTCACCAGAGAGAGAGAGATAGTGAGAAATTACCCCGGGGTGGGGGGGGGGGAGGGCACAATCCACTCTCCTTTTTGTTCTTGGGATTTGGGGCACACAAACACACCTGGTATGATTTTCAAGCCTCTGGGTCTGGAAATTGACCCATGCATTCAGCCATGTAGGATCCAGCCACCTTAACCATCACATGACCTGCTGACTTCTGTGTACATATTCTTTTTTTTTTTTGGAGAGACTTTTGCTATAGGGCACGTGCGCTCACCAGAGAGACAGAGACAGAAAGCGAGAAATTGCCCCCCAGGGGGGATGGTCACACTGCAATCCCCTCTTCCATTCTCCTCTTGGGATCTTGGGCACATATGCACACACAACTAGCATGAGTTTAAGCCACCAGGTCTGGGACCTGAACCGTGGTTAACTACATGGGAGCCCAGCGATATAGACATTATGCCAATTGCTGGTCCAAGAAAACATTCTTACTATAGGAAGGATGAGAAGACAATACCTCACTTTATGTTGTTTGGGGTATTTTTTGGAAGCAGGTCAATCTGTCCAGAAATTCTAAATTCTACTATGTTTTTATTCAGGGGTCCATGTGGGTACACTGGGCTGACTAAATCCCAGGTTCCAAAGGTGACTATAAGATTCAAGCGTGGCTAGGGTATTGTATTCTCCTGCCCATGTTGATGGGTTCATGAACAAAGTGAAGTCCTCCTGGAGATTCAGATTAAAAACGGACTCAGTTTCCAAGCAATGTAAGCTACAGTGCTGATAGGTAATTTTGTCACTAGTTGCCTGAGAATGAAGTCAACACACAGGAAAATAATCCAAGAGAAAGAGAAAGACAGAGAAAGATATAGCTAAGTTAGATATTTATTGGTATGAGAGAAAGAGAGAGACAAAAATGTGATTGTATGCTATCCCAGAGGTCTTATACATAGTAAGAGACAAATCCTTTACTAAATTCTCAATGGATGAGATTAAATTCTGATCTTAAATAAGGACCAGGAGATGGCGTTATGGTTATGTTGCTGGACTCCCACATAGTCAACTATGATTTGAGTCCTGGACCCAGAGGCTTAAAACTTATGCCGGGTGTGTGCATGTGTGCCCAAAATCCTAAGAGAATGGAGAATGGATTGCAGTGTGGCCATCCCTGTGTATTTGTGTGTGTGTGTGTGTGGGGGGGGTGATTTCTTGCTTTCTGTCTCTCTGTCTCTCTGGCGAGTGCACATGCCCTATAGCAAAATTTTCTCTCTCTCAAAAAAAAAAAAAAAAAAAGGAAAAGGAAAAGAAATAGATACAAAACAAAAGTATTGTATAAAGGGGCTGTATAGTGGTGCAATAGTAAAAGATAAAGCTCTGTGAGGCTGACCCAAATGGGAGGGTTCCAGATTTGTATCTGGAGACCTCCCTGTGAACATTGGGTATGCATGTACTCATGATATGGGATGGCTGAGGCTGGGGGTGGATCATGGCATCAAGGGGGTGCTGTCTGTTGCTCATTGATGAAACAAATGGACAAGGTTTAAAAAAAATTACCTTAAAGCCATATGTATAAGATACATATGAAATATAAATGAATTGTGTATTTAGGCCTGGGTCCCATCCCCAAGATAACTCATTATGTATAAATAAATATTTCAAAACAAAAAAAAACTTAAGTCTGAAACTGCTTTGCTAAGCATTTAAGGATAAAGGGGAGTCAACCTGTAATGGCAGGGTGTTAAGATAGAACGGACAGCTAAAGGGTTATCTTGGAAAGGTACAGACATACTAAGCCGATGATGTTTACATACTTAACAATACACATTTCAAGACGTACATACTTATTTCAAGATTCTTTTCCAGTTTTCATATTGAGGTGGAAATTTGTACTAATCAACACATAGTTTTCATTTAAAATTCAGCAAATGGCTATCAATAGAGAGTTAGTTAAATTAATCTTCTGATCTTTCTAGACAAGATCAGTAACCCCAATTAGATGGCTCATAACATTAAGGCTTTTTCCCCTATCTGAAATAGTAATTATATTTATTTTAAATTTAAAACAAATTGTTATAGATCATGTGCATTTGCCAGAGGAAGACACAGAGAAGGGAAGTCAGAGATAGGGTAAGTGAGAATCCATCCCCCAGGCGGATGGCCATACCACAATCCCTTCTCCACTCTCCTCTCAAGATTTTGGGCATACATGTACATGCCCCCAGCATTTTCATAAGATACCCCATCCACGACTTAAACCACACAGTTGGCTGTGTGGGATCCAGCTGCCTTAACCATCAAGCCACATGGCTGGCCTGTAATTATATTTTTTTATGGTTACTTCATGTCAGTTTTTTCTACTAGCCTACAAGACTAATGAAGGCAGGGACCATGGTGCTGGCACTGTGTGCTTAGTGCTTGGCATCACACTTAGTATACAGTAGATGTTTAATATTTGAATGTGTAATAAATACATGCAATGCAATACTATGAAACCATATAAAAGCATGACGATGTGGAATTATTTATTGACATGTAAAATTACTCACAGTATATTAAATTTAAAAATCAGATTATAAAATAGTAGTATACTATAATTCCATTTCTATAAAAAGAATAGCCATGTATACAGATAAATACATCAAAATGTTAATAGTAGTAGGATTATGGAGAGTTAATTCATTTTTATAACTGTCCATATCAGTTATATTTAAAAACTAACAGTATTTTAAAAATTATTTTCTGACTTAAAAATTATTTTCATTTTGAAAAGAAAGACATCAGATCCTTTTTTCTAACTTTCTTCTGTTCAGACTTTCGCTTGAACAACTAATTTTGGCATACAGTATTCAACTAGGCAATAATAGAATAACTAGCATTTCTGAACTCACATCAAAATGTTGGATTCTATTTATCTTTACATTATTTTTTTCTTTATTTTTCTTCTCTTTATTTATTGCCACAGGGCATGTGTGCACCCAAAGAGAGAAGAGAGAAAGCCCTTGATAGAGCGTGGTCACACTGCAATCTTTTTTTCTCCATTTCTCCATCTCATCAGGATTTTAGGCATGCATGTACAGGCACTTGTGTTTTTCAGATCACCGGGCCAGGACCCAGAGTGGTGGTCATGTGCGATCTAGTTCCCTCAGTACTAAACCACTGCACTATGGGGCGGCCCTCATCTTGATGTTATTTCTGATTTAAATGGACCTTCAACAGAATGATCACTATGAAACCTTCACTTTTGTGTTAAAATTTATTACTTTATTTGTATTTTCGTAATTACTCATTAGACTTATAGCTCTCCTCATGTTTTTGTTCCTACTCAGATATGGAGATTAGAATAGACCTTAGATTATCTTAGTCTATTTTTTTAGCTGAAGATCAAGAAAGTTAAAAGGCAGTGGACTTCTCAATACAAAAAAAAGTCAGTCAGTGGCTGCTACACTTAAAAGTACCTTCCTTACACAAAGCAAGTTTGCAAAGGTGAAGTTTTTATTCTCCCCCAGAACACCAAAGATTACCAAAATTGTAAAAGCACATCCCATTTAAACAAATAATTTTAACAACCCTATTGGTTTTAAAACTACAACTAGGGATTTTTAAGGTCAAGTTATAATTTTCCCTTTTAAAAGATGTTAATTTACATAAGACATTTACAGATATCTCTACACAGCATGAGAATAAACTCGTGGATATCTTAAAAGTATAATTGCACTTATTTTATGTAATAATTAGCATATTGCAGGGAAATGGAAAATATTTTTGCATATAAATTCCTTTGCCCCTATTAAGTATAATTAAAAAAAATAATTAAGAATCAGAAAAAAAGAAACCAAGCAAATACTGTATATATATGACTATCTTTCTTTTTTTTTAAAGATCTTTGTCATAGGGTGCATATGCTTGCTGGGGAGAGACAGAGACAGAGAAAGGAGAAGGGAGCAATCAACCCCCCAGGGAGGATGGCCATGCTGCAATCATTTTTCCTTTATTCTCTTTTTGGGAGTTTGGGCATGCACCCACTTATACCCAGCATGTTTTTCAAGTGCCAGGTTCAGCACTTGAATCACGCAATTGACCACATCAGATCTACTGCCTTAACCACCATCCCATCTGCTGCCCATAACTGCCTGTCTTTAATAACATTTCTGTTATTGCTCTTACCAGTTTCAATCCATTGACACAAAGACCTGAGCACCATATGAAGAAGTCACATTCTGACCTATAAAATGTGTCAGCTCTACAAGAACCCTTACACCACGATTCAATTTCAGTAAAAAGTCAAACAGAAAAGTGATAAATATTGTGCCTCAGAACATCCTTAATCATATAAGACAAATCATTTATAATACAAACTGTTAAGATGAATCTGTCCTGGCACACAGAGGCTTTACATTCTCTTTGGCAACTCAAAACAGTTTAAGAATGGCTTAACAATCTTCATTTCAGATCTAGAAGCATGAAAGCTGGGTTTTCTAAGTAGGATTTCCATAAATTAGAGAAGCGTGACATGGTAGCACCATCAATGACTCTGTGATCGGCTGACCAGCTCACATTCATGATCTGTGCCTTATATACTTCTCCTTCCTGGTTAAATCGGGGAAGGGCCTAGAAAGAAAGACAAAAACAGAGAATAAACCTATACTTGCTCAAAGCTTGAGCTCTGACAACAGTGATGTAAGATTAGACAAGAGGAAATAAAGTCATTTAAAGTAACTTTTAAAAACAATGACTCCTACTTTTTCTCATCATTCCTCAAGTTTTCAGTTTCTCCAAGGTCTTTCTTGTCCCCTGTATAATTTCTGTAATTTACCTTCATTAAATTTTACCTCAGACTTCAAATAGTTAGCAAATATTTACTGAGCACCTACTATGTGCCAGGCATTCTTTTGGCCTCTGGGAAGAGACAGACAATTAAGATAAATAAGGGTCCCTCACTGAAGGCAGTGAGGAAATAAGCCACCTGGACCCTGGAGAAAGAGACGGAGGGAAGCGTGACTGGAGCGTTGGAACAGCACAGTAGGCTGGGTAGCAGCTATGGAGAGGCAGGGGAGAGTGGTGGAGGAGGTCACAGTCAGATTGCTTCTCAATCTGTCTTTGGTAAAGAACATTAAAAACATTTCTAATTCACTGTGAGCTACAGAAAACAATTACAAAAGTACAGTGCTGGCTCTCTAGCAGTATGGTTGAAGTGTTGTGCATTGGGATCTAGATCCCATGTGGCTGATCGCGGTTGAGAGCATGGTTGAGAAACACACTGGATGCATGTGTGTGCATGCCCCAAATCCTGGTGGGATGAAGAAACGAAAGAAAAAGGACTGTGCCGTGACTATGCCCCACTGGGGAGTGCATTCTCTTTCTCTCTCTTACAAGCACATGCACCCTTTGGCTATAAAATATAATTTAAAAAATGAATTGCCAGGCCAGTGGGTGACATGGTGGTGAAGGCAATTGTATCTCACATAACTGACTATGGTTCGAGTCTCAGACTCAGTGGCTTGAAAAACACGCCTGGTGCACATAAGTGCATGCCCAAAATCCCAAAAGGAGAATCGAGAAGCACCCCATAGGAGGTGCTTTTTCACTTGCCCTCTTTCTGTCTCTCTCTGGTAAGTACATGTGCCCTAGAACAAAAATTTAAAAAGAAAAAAGGAAAAGAATAAAAAAGTGAATTGCTGGAACTTTCAGATAGCTGAACACATGGAGGCTCCTGAAGGGTGGTGCACCTAGACAGGCATGGGAGCTCTGCACCCCTCCCACATGGCTGGCTCCATGCATCTCTTCATGTACCTGCCACAACCCTAAATTTGCAACACTGTCTAAAGGCTGCACTTATCTCACCCTTGTCTACACATTCAGTCTCATCTGGTACCCCTCTTTTCACTCTGTACATCAAGCAAGTGAGACTTTCACTCCCTGAATTCCCCACTCGGGCTAGCCTGGGCCACAAGGCCTCCATATCAGCTATTTCCTTGCCTGGAATGTTGTCCTTCCTAATTGTTTCTTCTTTTGGCTAAATCATGCTCATCATTTTAGTTTCAACAGAAATATCATTTCCCCAGTGAAGCAATCCCTCATCTCTCAAATGAGGTCAGGTTCCTATCCTGGAAGAACTATGGGAAAGCACTTCACATAGTCTGAAATTCCTTGCAACCACAAGGACCCATGGAATTTCCTTCCCAAAGAAGCAGATGTTCTTAAGCAAGGCATGCACCTTCTTAGAGATAAGGAGGAGCATATGGAACATCTGAAAGTCCCCAGTTAGAAAGCTGCTTGGGGCTGGCTCCATGGCATGGTGGGTAAGGTAGCCAGTTCCCAGATGGCCAACCTCATGTTTTGAGTCCGGAACCTTGGCAGCTTAAGAAACCTGCAGGATGTGCATGTGTGTGTGCATGTCCCAAATCTCCAAAGGATGGAACCGTGGAGGAGAAGAGACTGCAACATGACCATTCCCCAAGGAGGGATGATTTTCCCTTTCTCTGTGGAGAACTTACATGCTCTTTGTCAAAATTTAAAAAAAAAAAGAAAAAAAAAAGAAAAAAAGAAAGCTGTTTGGTTTAGGAAAAAAATAAAAGTAGATTGCCAAAAAAATAACTAAAAAGATATAGAAGATGTAAGTTCCACTTCTTATTATTAATTTCAATAAATAAAATCACTCTAAAACCATTACAAAAGCTTCTTCCTAAGGCCAATTCCCCTTTTCTGTACTTATTTCCTCCTGACCTGGATACACAGTTGTGGGTAGATGTGGTCCCTGATCACTCTGAGTAGCATCAATGCAGGGTCAAGCAGGCTATTGGAACTACTTGCCCTTGGATTCTCAGTGAGACAGAAGCCATTGGAGTGTCCGGGCTGAATGGCCATTTGCAGAAAGGGGGAGACTATGGGAAGAGCAGGTTTGAAGGTGGGGAGTTGGTAAGGAAAGGAGAAGTTTGTTTTTGGACATGTTAAATTCCAGATGTCTATTAGACATCTAAGCTAGATATAAGAATTTGGAGTTCTAAAGAGAGGTCTAGTTTGGAGACATAACCCTGGGAGTCACCAGCATATAAACAGCATTTGGAGCCTTGACACCAGATCAGATAAAGGAAAGGGTCAGAACTGCGTCCTGGGGTAGCCAATGTTCAGAGACTGGGATATGAGGAGGTACAGGCAAAAGAGACCTAGAGGGGATAGGCATTGAGACCGGAGGAAAACCAGACTAGCAAGGTATTCTGCAAGTCAAATTGAAGAAAGTTTTCCAAGGAGGTGGGAATAAGAAACTATCTCTAGTGTAGCTAGTAGGGTAAGGAAAAGAAGAGTTGAGAACTGAATAATGAAGAGGCTTTAGTGACTTAGACAATTTTGCAATAAGGAGTTAAATATTTTATAGTGAAAGCAGAAAATAGCAAAGGGAAAATGACAAAAAGAGAGAAAGAAATTAAATACTATTTGTCCCTTACACAAAGATTATGCATTGTGATTAAGATTTATACTATAAGGACTATGCTTCACACACTGAAGGAACCATTGTAAAATGACTCTGTAAATACATATATATTGTACAGATATTTGTACACCAATGTTCAAAGTAGCTTTATTCACAATAGCCAAAAAATGGAAACAACCTAAATACTCATTGACAAGTAAATGAATAAACAAAACATGGTATTTGCACACAACAGAACATTATTTAGCCTTAAAAAGAATGAAACTCTGATACATGTACAACATGGTTGAACCTTGAAAACAATATGCTAAGTGAAATAAGCCAGATGCAAAAGGACAAATGCTGTATGAATGCACTTATATGAGAGACCTAGAATAGTGAAATTCACAGGGATGGAAAGTGAAATGGTGGTTACCAGGGCTGGGGCAAAGGAGAGCTGGTTTAATGGGTACAGAGTTTAGGTTCGGTGTATGGACAAGATCTGGAGACACATGCTGGTGATGGTTGCAAACAATGTGAATTTACAAATGTCAGTGAACCATAACTTAAAAATGATTCAAATGGTAACTTTATATTTATTTTACCACAATTATACACACACACACACACACACACAATTCAGAAGAAAATCCCTTTAAGGAAAGAGATAACAAATCTTTGTCAGTCAAGTGCCATGGTTTGGAAACTATAGAAAGCCAGAATTTTATGAGAATCAAGTGCTGGATTCTTGTTAGGAAGATAAAAGAATGATAGAGAAGTTGTTACTCACAGAACTCCAGATTTGGTAAGAATGGTGTCATGCTGTGTGTTTTTGTTTTTTCTCACTATCTCCTGTTTGTCACAAGGGAAGGCAGAACACAGGAAGAGGGGGTAATATAGAAGCTAATGTACGATAAAGCTGAAGGAAGGTACCTATGAGGGTTTTTGATGCCAATGTGTCATGACAAGTCCCAGAGATATTTAATGTGTAAACATAATAGAGAAGAAAGATTGTTTGTAAGACATGAAGAGTAAATCATGTTTGATGTGTGACAATGACATTTAATAATGGTGGACTTATTTACATAGAAATTATTTATCCCAGCAGTTCTCAACTCTGCATTACAAGGATGCCTAAACCCCATCCCTGAAAGTTCTGATTCAGCTGATACAGAGTGGGCTTGGACATAATTTATTTTTTCTTTTTTTTGTGAGAGAGATTTTTGCTATAGGGCACATACAATCATGGGAGAGACAGAGAGAGGAAGTGAGAAGTCACTCCCCTCTTCAGGGAGTATGGCCATACCATAGTTTCTTCTCCTCCATTCCCCTCTCAGTATTTTGGGTAAGCATGCACTTGCACCCAGCATGATTTAAGTGACCTGGTTTGGGACTCGAACCACAGTCAGCCATGTGGGAGTCCAGCAACTTAACCACTATGCCACCTGCTGGCCTCCATCATTTATTTTCTGATATGCATCTTGCATGAGTCTAACATATGTAGCCAGGGTTAAGAACTAATGCAACCCTTAAGCCAGCAGGTGGCATGGTAGTTAAGGATGCTGGACTCCCACATAGCTGAATGAGATTTGAGTCCTGAACCTGGGGACTTGCTTTCTTTCTTTTTTTGGGGGGAGAGATTTTCACTATAGGGCACGTGCGCTCGCCAGACAGACAGAGAGACATAGAGACAGAAAGCAAGAAATCACCCCCCCAGGGGGGATGGTGATGCCACAATCCCTTCTCCTCTATTCTCCTCTCGGGATCTTGGGCACGCACGCACACATGCCCAGCGTGAGTTTTAAGCCACCGGGTCCGGGACTTGAACCGCAGTCGACTACGTGGGAGTCCAGCGACATAGCCATTACGCTAACTGCTGGTTCCCGGGGGCTTGCTTTCTTACTTTCCCCCTCTCTCTCTGTCCTTCTCTGGTCAAATTTAATCAAATAAATAAATAAATAAATGTTAAATAAAATAATTCTTAAAAAAAGAAATAAACTGATGCAACCCTTATTCTAAATCAGTATCTCCTAAAACATAGCAACAGATCACATTAAAACCACCTGGGTCCTTCAGAATGCAAGTTCTGGCCCTGCCACAGTGGCACATGCCGCTAAGATGTCTTGCTTCACAGCTGGAACCACAAGGGAAATAGTAACAGTGATAAATAAAGTTAAAATAAAAAATAAAAGAAAGTTAAAATAATACAAATATAAAAAGCATATTATAAAATATATTTATGGATATAAATATATAAAAATTATAACATGAAAAAATATAAAAAATCATAAAATGGAAAAAAAATTTTAATTAAAAAAATTAAAATTTTTAAAAAGACAAACAAAAAATAAAAAGAAAAGAAATGCTCTACATAGTATCCCATTATGTTATAATTAACAATTTGGATTGGTTTACTATTATTCTTTGGTATTCTGAAATAAAGATATTTTGATTAGCGACAGATTGGCTATATTTGTGATAACCCATAAATACTCACACTTGTGGGGCCAGCAGGTGGCGTGGTGTTTACAGGCACTGGACTCCCACATGGCTGATCACAGTTCAAGTCCCAGACCTGACAGTTTGCTCTCTCACTTTCTCTTCCTCTCTTTCAGTCTCTCTCTAGTCACATTAAGAAATCATAATAATAAAGTTGGGACCAGCAGTTAGCGTAATGGCTATGTCGCTGGACTCTCATGTAGTCGACCGTGGTTCAAGTCCTGGACCTGGCAGCTTAAACTCACGCTGGGCGTGTTTGTGTATGTGCCCAAGGTCCTGAGAAGAGAATGGAGGAGAAGGGATTGTGGCGTGGCCATCCCCCCTGGGGGGTGATTTCTCGCTTTCTGTCTCTCTGTCTCTCTCTGTCTTTCTGGTGAGCGCACGTGCCCTATAGTGAAAACCTCTCAAAAAAAAAAAAAAGAAAGAAAAAAAGAAATAATAATAATAAAGTCAAATAAATTAATTAAGAAAATTTAAATAAAAAGACTCACACTTGTGCCATAGTTCACAATAGTTGATCCATAGAGAAATCCTCTAGATCAACAACACCTTTATTACACAAAAAAGCAGCCACTGTAATTATAGACCTAGCTCTTAGGAAGAAATAACAGACTTACTGAGCCAAATTCACAAATTCAAACCTACAAAGTGGGGTTGGGAGAGGACCTTAATGATGGTTATTCTTTTTTGTGTTTGCTTACACTCTATTTTCCAATTATTTAACACAAGTACCTTAATTGATCCAAGGGCCCCAATGGCTACTTCAGGCGGCAATATCACTGGTTTGGCATAGGAACCACCGATCTATTCAATTAGGGAAAAGAAAAAAAAAAGGAAGGGTAGAAAAATTCATCTTTCAGGAAACAAAAGGCAAGTAACATTTTATATTTTTAATTAAACATATGATCAGAAATCTTGAGTTGTGGCTTGTGAATTTGAACATGGTTACTACTCACTGATCCAATGTTGGAAAGAGTAAATGTTCCTCCTGTAAGATCAGTGGTGCTGAGCTGACCCGCAGAGCCCAATTTCTGGAGGCGGTTCAGTTCCATAGCAATCTCAAATATTGAGCAGACCTGAACATTTTTCACGTTGGGGACAATCAAACCCTGCTCAGTATCCATTGCGATCCCAATATTATGAGAAGCCTAAAAATTAAAAAAATTATATAGTAAGTCTGTTAAGCTAAATAAACTAAAGGCAAAGAACAGATCAACCTTCACTGTTTCAGTATCTTCTAAAAACATCCGCAAAAAATTGGGGCCAGCAGGTGGTGTGGTGGTTAAGGGTGCTGGACTCCCACATGGCTGACCACGGTTTAAGTCCTGGACCTGGTGGCTTGCTTTCTCAGTTTCCTTATCTCTCTCACTCTGTCCCTCTCTGTTCAAATTAAAATAGATAAATGAATAAATAAATAAAGTTAAATAATTCTTTAAAAAAAATCCACAGGTCAGAGATTGAGTGTTAACTCTGTGACCGCCTGCATAATAAACAGTTCTCCTAATCTAAAAAAAAAATCCACAAAAACAATTTTACCAGATTGGCAATGACTTAAACAATTATCAACAATTTAGAAAGAATTTTTTTGAAGTTTTTTTTTTTGAAAATAAGCCATTTCTCTACACTTAGTAGGAATGTAAGCTGGTATAGGCTTTCTGGAGAATATCTGACAATGTGTATTAATATTTCTAAGAATCTATGCTAAGGAGATGGCTGCAGAAGTATAAAGGGATACACAGGAATGTTGAGCAAACACTGTTTATAAGTCTGAGAAACTGCAAATAATCAAAACTTAATCATGAGGTCACTGGTTAAATAACTGAGAATGAGGCTATATTTATTGACAATGATGTCCATAATATAGTAAATGAAAAGGTAAGTTAATATACTTTAATTTTGATTAAGAAAAATATACATTAATTTTGTATATATGTACGTGACTATGTATATGTGTACATATGCATGTATATAAAAAATACATATTTTTACGAAGTATATATCTCTATTTTTCACAGTCTTTTTTTTTTTTTTTTTAAATAAAGTTTTGCTATGCTGCCCACACAGGCCTTGAACCTACAGTTCTCGGGACCAGCAGTTAGTGTAATGGCTATGTTGCTGGACTCCCATGTAGTTGACCGTGGTTCAAGTTCCAGACCCGGTGGCTTAAATTCATGCTCGGTGCCTGTGAGCGCGTGCCCAAGATCCCGAGAGGAGAATGGAGGAGAAGGGACTGCGGTGTGGCCATCCCTGCTGGGGAGTAATTTCTCACTTTCTGAATCTCTGTCTCTCTGTCTGTCTGGTGAGCACGTGTGCCCTGTAGCAAAAACCTCTCCAAAAAAAAAAAGAACCTACAGTTCTCCTGCTTCAGCCTCCCCAGGAGCTAGAATTATACATCATGGTATCTGGATAATTGCATATAAACTTTTTAAAGTGTATACAGTTAAAATCCTAGAAAGATGTACATCTCAACATACACACTGAGTTATCTTAGGGTAATGAGATTGAACTTAAACATGATCTTCTTGTCTCACATTATTGTGGGAAGTATCTACTTAATTAGGAAATACTATCATAAAAATTGGAACCAGCAGATGGCATAATGGTTATGCTGCTTGACTTCCACAGCCAACCGTGGTTTGAGTCCTGGACCCAGCGACTTAAATTCACACCAGGCACATTGTGCGTGCATGCCCAAGATCCAGAATGAAGAATGGAGAAGGGATTGCAGCGTGACCATTCCCCCCAGGAGGTGCTTTCTCACTTACTGTCTCACTCGCTGGTGAGTGTACACGCCCATAGCATAAAAAATCTCTCTCTCTCTAAAATAAATGAACATACACACACACACACACATACATTACAGATTGCAGTATTAGTCATATGAGAATATTTCAGAGGCGAACCCCAGAACATCAAAGCTTACTTTCTGGTTGTATGTTTCTAAAGAGAAACGTACATAAGGATCAGCCTCTCCAAAACCTCTGTCTTAATAAATTTTCACTCCAAACAGGACTGTTTGCTAAAACCAAATTTCAACTTTCATTACTTCTATCATTTAAATTATTCTTGTCCTTGAAATTCCAGGCATTCATTTTGAGGCAGCTGCTTCATTTTGAGAGTAGGGTAAGTAGGATGGTTACATAATCTACTCATAGTTATGCTTTCCCACTATTTTAAGCAGAAAACTGTAAGGGTTTAAAAATGACAATCTGCATATCTAAACAATATCATTAATTTTTTTTTTTTTTTAAGTTTTTGTCATAGGGCATGTGCGCTCGCCAGAGAGAGAGGGAAAGTGAGAAATCACCCTTCCGGGGGGGTGGGGGACTGTGGATGCACATGCCACAATCCCTTCTCCTCCATCTTTTCTCAGGATTTTGGGCATGCACGCACACATGCCTGGCATGATTTTCAAGCCACTGAGTTCAGGACTTGAACCATGCAAACAGCCATGTGCGATCTAGCACCCTAACCTCCATGTCCCCTGCTGGCCCCTCTAGTAAATACCATTATTTACCAGTAACAACATCAATAATAACAGCAAATTATAGTTAAATTTAATGTTTTACCCCCTATGTTAATTCTAGTCTAAAAAAGATCTTTATTTAAAGTACAATAGAAGCCTCTCTAATCTACATGCACATTGGTACCATCTTATACATTCATAACGAGAACATTTTCATAATACTGGGCCAACCTTGTATGTTATATTCTGGCAGTTCTCATCCACAGAAGCGTTAAGGACAGGAAACTGTAGTAATCCCAAGGAAGCAGCCTGTTTAAAAGAAAGAGAATTCAACTTTAACACTTTAAAACCAAAAGGGATGGTGGGAACCAGCAGTTAGCGTAATGGCTATGTCGCTGGACTTCCACGTAGTCAACCGCAGTTCAAGTCCCGGACCCGGTGGCTTAAAACTCATACCAGCTGTGTGCGTGCGTGCCCAAGATCCCGAGAGGAGAATGGAGAAGAGGGGATTGCGGCATGACCATCCCCCCTGAGGGGGTGATTTCTCACTTTCTGTCTCTATGTCTCTGTCTGTCTGGCGAGCGCATGTACCCAATAGCGAAAAAAAACTCTCAAAAAAAAAAAAAATCAAAAGGGACAGGGAAGTCAAAGCAATAAGAGGTATAAAAGTATGAGAAAGAGACCTCCTATTTATGCCAAGTTTAACTTCAAGCAGACATAAACCTAGGCTTATTTCTAAATGTTACCTCCAGGCAATCTGGAATTTAAGGTTATCATAATCCTTTCAAAATAAAAGACAAAGTAATCTGGGAGCTTATCAATTTCAAGGTTTTCAAAGTAACTATATGGACTGGCAAAAATTCCAAAGAAAACATCTAAATTCTTTTTTTTTTTTTTTTTTTTTTTAAATTTTTGCCACGGGGAATGTGTGCTCACTAAAGACAGAAAGAGAGAGGGAGAGAGAAAAGGCATTCCCCATGGGGGATGGTCATACCACAACCCCTTGTCCATTTCTCTATCTTGTCAAGATTCTGGGCACACATGCACATTCACCAGGTGTGTTTTTCAAGCTACTGGGCCCAGGACTCAAACAACAGGTTGGCCCATGTGAGATCCAGCTGCTTTAACCAGCAGTCCATGGAACTGGCCTGAAAATGTTAAATTCTCTCTTTTTTAAAAAAGAATGAATTATTTATTTAATTCTATTTGCTATTATTACTTTTTAATTTGACCAGAGAGAGACAGAGAGAAAGGGAAAACAAGAAAGCAAGCTGCCAGGTTCAGGACTCGAACCACGGCAGGCCTTGTGGAAAATGATTGCCTTTAACCATCATGCCATCTGCCAACCCTGAAAATGTCTAAATTCTAAGTGACTTCTTCCCTTACATGTAGTCTTAAGATTTCCATAAGAAGTAACCCTGTAGTTCAAAAATACACTTGGAGACCTGCTGGTTCAAGTTCTGGACCCAGTGACTTGAAACTCACACTGGGCGCATGTGCACATGTGCCCAAAATCCTGAGAGGAGAGTGGCGAAGAAGAGACTGAAGTATGGCCATCCCCTTAGGGGGGGTGATTTCTTGCTTTTTGTCTCTATCTCTCCAGCGAGTGTATGTGCCCTATATCAAAAATCTCTCTTAAAAAAAAAAAACACTCTGAGGGGCCAGCTGATGGTACAATGGTATTGCAATGACCTGTGATGCTGGATACACACAGGAAGGTCGGGGGTTCACATCCCAAGGCCTTCCTGTACACACTGGTGTGCATGCGTGTCTGTGATCTGGGCTAGCTGAAGCGGAGGGTGGGGAGGTTGTGGTGTGAAGACTCTGTTGAGGGTACCTGTCTCTCGATCTCTCCCTTCCTGTAACCCTCTCTTATAGAAGAAAAAAATAAACTTAAAATATATAGGAATTAAAACACGAAAAGGCAGGTAAGCTATCTCTCTGTGTAGGAAGAACACATAATAATTAGGATCTTGAAGTTTGCTGACTATTAGAGGGTAATATTCCACCTGGTGTCCTTGGCCAAGTGAAGAGCAGAGCTGGCATGAACATTTACTTCAGAGCCCGTCTCCCTGTATCGTATTTATGTCCCTCTCTGTCTTCTTCTCCCTTAAGCTCTCACCTTTTCTCTTTCCTTGTCTTAATAACATTGATTTTCTATCCATATTCAGATTTCCCTAAAATGGCATCTCTCACTTGTGTCTCCTCCATCTTTCTTTTTTCCACAAGATACAGACACGGAGAGACAGACAGTACCCCTGACACGGTCCTGACACTGTGATCTACCCCTAACCTGTAGCTGGCTCTAGGTCATGGGCATGTGTGTGCCCAGTGTACTCAAGAAGAGCTGAGAGCCTTCCCATATGGAAATGTCTCACTGAGTGTCACGTTTCCCACTGCACCATCATCTGGCCCTCCCAAAATGTTCTTGATAAGTTTCTTCCTCATTCAGGATCTAATCAATATTCACATTATATTTGGTGGTCATGCTTTGTAATAAATTTAAAAAGACAAGAAAATAAAAATGCTTAAGATTGTTCTTAAAAAATTCCTTCTCCCGGGAACCAGCAGTTAGCGTAATGGCTATGTCGCTGCACTCCCATGTAGTCGATCGTGGTTTGCGTCCCGGACCTGGTGGCTTAAAACTCACGCTGGGTGCGTGTGCGTGCGTACCCAAGATCCCGAGAGGAGAATGGAGAAGGGATTGCGGCGTGGCCATCCCCTCTGGGGGGTGATTTCTCGCTTTCTGTCTCTCTGTCTCTGTCTGGTGAGTGCACACACCCTATAGCGAAAAAACCTCTCCAAAAAAAAAAAAAATTCCTTTTCCCTACCCTCATCTAGTCTCATGAACAGTTCTTTATGCATATTTGTGTTAGTTTTTGTTTGTTGATTGGTAATCCTGACAGAAAAAAAAATCAAAGTGTTGAACTAAAGAGTTGAGGAAACTTAAATGTATATAGACCTTTTCACAGTGATTACTTTAGCTAAATTGGTTTAAGGAAGGAGATCCATGAAAGAAAAATGTAATTTACTAAAACCCAAATCATGTAAAAGAAAAAGTGAAATATATGACCATGGATTAGGGATTATTTTTCCCCTGTGTAAAACTCTGTAGTATTTTCAAATGTTCTTAAACTTATATAAAATGCTATTTCTTTTTAATTGCCAGAAGGCACCTGCACTCACCAGAGAGACAGACAGAAAAAGGGGAAGAAAGCACTCCCTAATGAGTTTTGGTCATGCTGTAATCCCTTCTCTGTTTCTCTGTTCTGTTGGGATTTGGGGCATACACACGGATGTGCTTGGCATGTTTTTCTTTCTTTTTTTTAATTAATTTTTTTTTTCTAGAGGGCATGTGTGCCTACCAGAAACAGATAGTGAGAGAGAGGGAAAGCGAGAAAGCAATCTCTATGGGTGATGGTCATACTGTATTCTCTTCTCCTCTATCTCTCCTTTTGAGATTCTGGGAATGCACATACATGCCCTGAGTCTGACACTTGAACCTTGCAGTTGGGCATACAGCCACCTTATCCACCATGCCATGGGCTGGACCCTGGCACATTTTTCAAGCCTTCTGGGTAAGGAGTCAAATCTCATGGTCAGCCATGTGGGATCTGGCTTCCTTAACCACTAGGCCATGGGGGTCCACATAAAATGTTATTTTAAAACAAATAAAGCATACTAAATTTTATTTTCAAAATAAAGATCAAGGCCTGCCCGTAGCACAACAGTTAGGAGCTGTGCAGAGGAAGCCAAAGCCTAAATATTTAAGCGTTGAATCCTGGTTCTGTTGGCTTTATACTGGGTAGTAGGCTCAGCACTCAGTGAAGAGACAAATGAGTAAACACTTGTAATAGGAGGAGATAAGTTGTAATAGCAAATAAAAGAGTATTTAACTAAACAGTGACAGCCACAGAAGCCTTCCTGGAAGAGTCTATTCCTGAACACGATTTGGTATTTAGGATGTGCAGGTATTTGATTAGGACAGGAAAGGGTATTTCAGGAAGAACTGTGTATTCCAGCAACTATGCGTAGCTCAATACAACTAAAACAGAGGGAGAAGCACCCATGAGAGAGAGAGGACTGGAGAGGCAGGCAGCAGAGATCTGTAATAACATTATGGCTTATGGAAGACCAACTTTGGTGCAGAATAGCAAAAGGGCTGGAAAGGAGTCACAGTAGAGTTAAAGACATCAGTAGGCACTTTTGAGTTAAAAAAAAAATAGAACCTGAAAATGCCTCCTCCATTTGTTAGCTGTAAATCTTTAGTAAGTTTCTAACATTTCTGAGCCCCAATTTCTATAAATGGAAAGTGGGAACAGTAACATTTATATGTCTAGGTGGTGGTGAGAATTAATAGACAAAGTAGATTTAACATGCTCAGAACAGGGCCTGGCACAGGGCCTGCTTAAACGGTCATGAATGGGGGCCAGACTATGAGCTGCTCAAGGTCGGCCAAAGCTCTTTTTCCACTTACACTGGTCACAAGGCCTAGCACTAGAAATGATTCCAAGGAGCCTCCATATAAATCTGTTGAATAGATAAAAATAAATGCATGTCTGTGATATGCAAAAGCAATACCAAGTCTCATTTTCGTTCAAATCAAGAATTTGTCTGAATGACTCTTTGGCATTAAAGGTTTCAGTTAATTGGCAGGACAATCTCTACCGAGCTCAAAAGAGCTAAGTTGATAAAATATGACACAAAAATTTCGATTTTCTAAGTTCCTGTGAAAGAAAGACATAGTGCCTCTGCACATTTTCTAATTACATGATGTGAAGAGAAGTAATAATTTGATTCAAACCCATATTAAGACATTGAATCCTTGCCAAAACAAAATTTCCAAGTCCTATTCAAGCCTTGATTGAAATGAAGGAACTCTTACCTTTAAGAAAAAAGGCATAAAAGAGAGTTTAATCCCACGAGCCAAAGCAATAGGTTTTAACTCTTCTCGTAGCTTAACCAGTTCAGTAAGGTCAACCTCATCACAGTAGCCGAAATGGGGTATCTTCAGGGCGGCAGACATGGTCTTGACCATTGCTTTCTGAAAACCTGGAAGACATTCGATTGTTCGTTCTTTATTAAAATTCTTAAATCCTTTTTTTAAAAACTAAAACAAAAGGTTCTCTAGTGTCGTTTACTCTCAATTAAATTCTTCCTCAAGTCATCTTCATTACATTATATTGCATTGAAAGTCATTAATTTAATAAGTCAGGCACAGAAAGAGAAATAGCACATGTTCTCATTCATGTGAGGGGATCTCAAGTTTGTGGAAGATAAAATACAAATATGAGTTTATTTTGGTGCAAAAAAACCCTGAAATCCACCCACACCTGTTTAATATTATAAAACCAGTAGGACACATTTTCCATGAACTTTCTGGAGACCACTTCCCTTGTATGAGGAAGCTGAAAAAAAAAAAAAAAGGACCACATAAAAGGAGAGAGGAGAATAGGGGCGGCCAGAGGCAGGGACAGCAGGAGAGTTGGCTGAGAAGGTCGTGACATGTCGGTTAATGGGTTACAGGATTTCTTTATGGGGTGATGCAAATATTCTGGAATTACTTAGTGCTAATAGTTATATAATATTTTAAATGTACTAAAAGCCACTTTATGATTTTGAATGATTAAAATGGCATATGCAATTTGAATAAGAAATATGTGCAGAAAGGGAGTAAGGAAGGAAGAAAGGAAAGAAGGTCAAAGAATCAACTGATTTCCAAGTTGAAGCCCAGGCTGGACACCCAGCGGGCAAGTACAATAACACAGTAGGAGACTGCTCCAAATTCCATGGTGTATAAAACACTCAATAGGATATAAACCATGGATTTACCTACTAGCTTCCTTGCAAAGCTAATTATCTTAAGAGTTTATAAATAACACATTGGAACTGGTTATTTTGAAAGCTAACTAAAAATCTGAATGTTTAACATATCCTGAGCAAGTCTCCAAATGGAAAAATTACTTACATTCCAACAAACCTGCTAACATATTACACTTAAGAAATTAACAGTACATATAAGTCAGAGTTTCCTGATAACCATTTTTTAAAAAAAGCGCTGATTTTGAACTTTCCCTTTGATAAATTAAAAATACATTATATACATGCACCTATTGAAGTAGCTTCCCCCCCAATAAATGTTCTGTTATTGTTAATTATTGCTACCATTATTACCTTTTATGGGTTCTGTTTTGTCTTTGCCTGTGAATACTGGAGGTTTTGATACTGGCATGGGAATGGTCTTATCTTTTGGTTTTGGCGGAGGTGGCACAATTTCAGCTTTTGGTGAAGGCGGCAATATAGCTCCCGTCTGTTTTTCCAGATAGTTCAGGATATCTTCTTTCAGTATTCTGCCATCTTTTCCTGAGCCAACAACTTCACTCAACTTAATCTGAAAAAACGATGCATTTTGTTGCTAAAAATACAACTACCTAAAAATAAATAAATCCTGGGCCAGCTAGTAGCATGATAGTTAAGATACTAGATCTCATGTGGCCAACTATGTGGTTCAAATCCCAGATTCAGCAGCCTGAGAAAAACGTGGGTATGTATGTGTGCGTGTGCACATGTGTGTGCGTATATGTGTGTGTATGTGTGTGTGTGTATGTGTGCCCAAAATCTCAAGGGGAAAGTGGAGAAGGGCCTGCAGCATGGGAATGCTTTCTCCTTTTCATTTTTCTCTCTCTATCCCCCTCTCAATCTCTCTCTCTGGTGAGTGGATGTGCCCTACAGCAAAAAAATGATAATAAATCCATCATTGAAATTTCAAAATGAAATTTAATCAACTGGTGAGAAAAACATCTTTGTGTCCCAAAATACAGGGAAATAACATTTTATCATCTTATTGGATAAGCTACAGCTACTCTATAGAGGTAATCACGTTACTTTCACATACACTGTTCATTTGCCCATGTGGTAACTATGAGGCATATATGTTACATAATTCATAACTATTTATGAAAACTTGCAATTTCAAATATTCAGTTATTTATAAATCTCTTCAATAATTTTTTTCTTCCTTCTTTTTTGTCCTTCCTTCCTTCCTCTCTCTCTGTTTTTGCCAGAGTACGTGTGCTTCTCTCTAGAGAGAAAGAGAGGAAAAGAAAAAATACACCCCAATAGGGTGTGGTAACACTGAAATCCCCTCTCCTCCATCTCTCCACCCTGTTAGGATTTGGGGCATGCATGTAAATGTGCCTTGCATGTTTCTCAAGCTGCCAGGCCAGGAAATCAGGCCATGTAGTCAGCCATATGGGATCTGGCTCCCTTTACTCCTAGGTCACAGGCCTGCCCCAAATCTCATATATGACTTATCTTTTCTGTTCTTAGAGATTACATATAAAGAGAGAAAAATAAAAATTTAAATTAAAAAAAAATACAGTAACAAATGTGGACCCGTATTTTTGACATTTGGCTACCAGTTAAACATATAATAGATTAATAATCATGATACAAAAGTTCTGTCAAATTTTTTTTCCCCTTGATGGCTGCTTTGGAAATATCAGTACAAAACATTCAATTCTATTAAAATAAAAATAAACATGTAAACTTGAATGATATCCTTATACGTAGTGTATATGAATTAATTTCGTAGGAGTAAGACTCACTTCATTTCTATTAGTGAATCTCTAAGGATGACTTTTAAAAAATGAAGATCTTTATTACATCAAGTGGTAAGTTTATAACAAATGAACAAATAATTTTTAGATAATTACAAATAACTGTAAATGCCAACAGTTTTTAATTTTAAATGAACTCAATTCATAAATATGCAAACTGCAAGAAAAAGGGTGACTTATAATAAAAACCATTATTTTATTTTCAGAAATTATATACATCTTTAAAAAGTGTTATGAGAGAGCAAATCATGATTCCTTCTATAGGTATTCTAGCTATATTATTATAATTTTTTAAAGAATTATTCAGAGGCCAGCAGGGACACTCCCACATGGCCAACCATGGTTTGAATCCTGGACCTGGTGACTTGCTTTCTCACTTTCCCTCTCTCTCTGTGTCTCTCTCTGGTCAAATTAAAATGAATGAATAAATTAAATTAAATAATTCTTTTAAAATAATTATTGAAATTATTATCAATGATAATTATTGATAATTAACATATCACCAATAATTAATACATTATTAAAATTAATAGTTATTATGTAATGTAACAGATGATAATAAATTAAATAATAAATTGTTAAATTAATAATAATAAATTACTTAATTTACTATTATTGTTTGATTTGCTATAGAGTATGTGTGCTTACCAGAGAAAGACAGAGAGAGAGAGAGAGAGAAAGGGAAAGTGAGAAAGTAAAGTGACAGTCATGTGGGAGTCCAGTGCCCTTAACCACCATGCCACCTGCTGGCCCCTCTATCTATTTTATTGAGGGAAAAAAAGTTGGTAAAATGCTTCACAGCTTTTAAAGTGATATATCAAATAAAGTTCCATATTATTATTTCTATTCTCTGTTAAGCTAAATGGTCTTCATATATGAACACACTTAATGATTACATAAGGCTGCATCAAGGATATATAACACGATTTAGCTAAGCATTTCCCTGCTTTTTAAAAATTTGCTATAGGCCATGTATACTTGCTAGAGAGAAATGGGTGAGAAGGGGAGTGGGAAAGCAGGGCCAGGGGGATGGCCATGCCACAATCCCGTCTCTTCTTCTCCATACTTTTTCCAGGATTTTGGGCATGCATGCACATATGCCCAGCATGTTTTTCATGCTGCCAGGTCCAGGACTTGAACTGTGCAGTTGACCATATGTGATACAATTACCTTAACCACCATATACCTGTCTGGCCCACATTTCCCTGATTTTGAACACATACACATATCTTCTAATTTTTGACTATATAAAATACAAAGAAGAATGTACCCTAGATTATTTTCTTGACATGGTTTTCCACTCGCAGGATAAATGACTGAAAGGATATAAACATTTTAACTATTTGATTATATTATTTCAAATATGTAAACTTTTTTTTTTTTTTGCTCACACTGTAACTTAACTACTTTTCTTAAAAATAGGCAAACAAAAAATTTGCATTGCAGGGGAAGAACCTAGGCTTTGGAACCAGAAAAGGTTGTATTCCAAACCCCAGTTCAAAACAGTTAATTTTAAACAAGTTACTTGACCTCCCTCTACCCTTTCTCATCAGCAAAATGGGGATAAGTCAACCCCTCTGCAGGGCTGTTGTGAGGATCAGAGATGATGTGTGCATAGAGTCTGGCACACACCTGCTCAGATGATGGAGGTAAGGCGGTTGAAGCAGTATGCAATGTCAGGTGCACTGTTTTTAGAGTAACATAGACTCACTTTTTTTTTTCAGAGAGGTTTTTGCTATAGGGCGAGTGCTCTCGCCAGAAAGCCAGAGAGAGACAGAGAGACAGAAAGTGAGAAATCACTCCTTGGGGGGATGGCTACCACATTCCCTTCTCCTCTATTCTCCTTTTGGGGTCTTGGGCACGCATGAACACGCACCCTGTATGAGTTTAAGCCATTGGGCCTGGGACTTGAACCGTGGTCAACTACGTGGGAGTCCACCGACATAGCCACTACGCCAACTGCTGGTACCCATAGACTCACATTTGAATTTTGTTCTGCTGTTAACCATGTGACCTTGAACTAGTTACTTAACCTCTACAAGTCTTAGAGTCCCTTATCTCACAGTTAATGTATAAATAACTTATCACAGTGCCAGGGACTGCCCTCCATTCAGTCAATGACTGGCAAAGGGAATACAAAGCTGGCCTCCTTGCCTCAAAGCAGAACAATTCTGTGGTTCCCCCACCCCCTCCAAATTAGGCCAGATCCTTTTTTTTGTTGTTTTTTTAGAGAGGTTTTATTGGTATAGGGTGTGTACACTCGCTGGAGAGGCAGAGAGAGACAGAGAGACAGAAGTGAGAAATCACTCCCCAGAGGGATGGCCATGCTGCAATCTCTTCTCCTCCATTCTCCTCTCAGGATCTTGAGTAAGCATGCACATGCTCCCTGTGTGTTTTAAGCCACTGGGTCTGGGAGTCAAATCACGGTCAGTTGAGTCCAGCGTTGAGAGTCCAGCGACGTAACCATTACACCATCTGCAGGTCCCGAGATCCTTGATGCAACATCCACACCTGGCCCATTTCTATTCTCTTCACTTTCCTATCCTGCATGCCGCATTCTCTTTACAGGTTTCCAACTCTTCAGTTGGAATTCAATTCAATTGAATGCATCCAAATTCCTATCTCTAGCTGTGCTTCTAGAGCACCTCATCTAAGACACTGGTATTCAAAAGTACTCAAAAAATGGTATCTCTTGTTGTTCTTAGGCTCTAAGAAAGACTAATAAAAACCACATGAGGGGACTTCAGAAAGTTCAAGGAAAATAAAAATTAAAGTACAACTTTATTGGGGCCAGCAGGGGTGGTTATGGCACTAGATCAACTGTGGCTTGAGTTCTGGACCCAGTGGCTTGAAAATCATGCTGGGTGCATATGCATGCTTGTCTAAAATCTCAGGAGGAGAATGGAGGAAAAGGAACTGTGACATGGCCATCTCCCAGGGAGTGATTTCTCACTTTACCTCTCACTGACTATCTCTTTCTGTCTCTCTCTGGCAAGTGTACATGCCCTATGGCAAAAACCTAAAAAAAAAGAAAGAAAGAAAGAAAGAAAGAAAGAAAGAAAGAAAGAAAGAAAGAAAGAAAGAAAGAAAGAAAGAAAAAAACGTAAACTTTATTTTGGTGCAAAAATTTTTGAAATCTGGGCTCACCTAGTGGTTAAGGGAGTCAAATTCAACATGGACAAACAGTTCTAATCCTAGCCACAAAGGCTTGAAAAAACACACCAGGTACAAGTGCACATGTGCCCAAAATCCTGATAGGAAGGAAATGGAGAAGAAATTGAGGCGTGATCTCACCGTACTTGGAAGGGGTGGTTTCTCTCTCTCTGACAAGTGCACATGACTCCTGGTAAATTAAAAAAAAAAGGGGGGACCAGCAGTTGGCGTAATGGCTGTGTTGCTGTACTCCCATGGAGCCAACCGCAGTTCACGTCCTGAACCCAGTGGCTTAAACTCACATCAGGCGCCTGTGTGTGCATGCCCATGTGCCCAAGATCCCAAGAGGAGAATGGAGAAAGGATTGCGGCACGGCCATCCCCCCTGGGGGGTGATTTCTCGCTTTCTATCTCTCTGTCTCTCTCTGTCTTTCTGGTGAGCACACGTGCCCTATAGCAAAAACCTCTCCAAAAAAAAAAAAAGAATGTACTTTTTTTCATAATATGCATTGTCTATGAACTTTTGAATACCTTTTATACTGTTTAACTAGTATTAAATAATAACTTCATAATTTCTTCTCATTTTTCCTCGGTACTTTCATGCAGCTATCACCTTTTATAGCAGACATCTTCATGTTTTCTTTAATCCTAACTTAAGCCATTTCATATAGGATGGCTGACTAATGTACCAGGTATACATGCACATTTTCTATTGCAGTTTCAGGCTAAAATATAACAAAGGCTTACATTGTTTTCCATTGCAAGACGGCGAACCGCAGGCGTTGCCAGTGTTTTTTGGCCCTTTATCTCCTGGTGTGTGTGTTCATCATGGGACACGGCAGGAGTTTCAACAACATCTTCTTCTGAATCTGATAACAAGGTAAGGGTTGGCTTCAGGTGAATGTTTTTTTTTTTTTTTTTAAATCAGTATCCTATCAACGCTAAATCAATTCAACTTAAAGTAAAGAGCCAAAATGCCTAAGAGTGGAGCTACTTCAGAATAGAAAAACATACAATTACCCTGACAGGAGGGATGGAGGGGAGAGTATATGGTACCTGGTACTGTTTAATTAATTATTAGTACCTGGTATATACTTTATTTCTGTTAAAATAGTCTATCAGCTACAAGTTAAAAAACAAGTTACAGGGGCCAGCAAGTGGCATGGTAGTTAACACACTGGACTCCCACATGGCCAATAGCAGTTCAAGTCCTGGACCTGTTGGCTTGCTTTCTGCCTCTCTCTGTCTCTCTCTGGTCAAATTCGAAGGAAGGAAGGAAAGAAGGAAGGAAAGAAGAAAGAAAGTTAAAATTAACAACAACAACAACAACAACAAATAAGTTATAGGCATGTGTGTGTGTACCCAAGATCCTGACAGGATGGAGAAATGGAGAGAAAAAAGGATTGCAGCACAATACGACCCTATTGAGGGTTGCGCTCTCTCCCCATCTGTTTCATGCACACACATGGCCTTTGGCACTTTTTTTAAATGAGTTTTTTCCATAAATTTTTAAATATATTGTATTATAAATAGTTTCCTAATAAAGTTCTTATTTATATTTAAATAGCACGAAATAAGAATCAAACATCAAATAAACTGTATGAAAGAATCATAATTTGTGAGATGCCATAGCTGTTGCTAACTGGTGGTTTTATTATCTAATTTTGTAGTCCTGGTATAACAAAAACTATCCCAGACTATTCGCATGTTATTTTGCAAGCAAAAAAAAAAGTAAATGTTTTTCAGAGCATTTAATTGTTGAAGTCTGCTGTCAGGAATTCAATGATGTGTAGCAGAAACTCTCTGAATTGTTAGAGACTAATGAACTTTTGAAAATCAGGACACAATTAAGTTTGCTTTGACATTCAATTCTAAGCAAATTAAAAACTCTCCACTGCTGCAATGATGGAAAAGCATCTCATTCATTACTTCTTGCTAGTCTGTGAATTGGCCTAGTGGTGCTCTAAAATTCCCTGAGGGTAAGGAAGGGAGAGTAAAACAAACAAATTTGTATTGAGCATACATTAGGCATCAATATATTAGGAAGTATCTTAATTTAATCTTCATTCCAATGTATAAGACAGGTGCTATTATCTCGAACTTACTGATTGTTAAAAAGTGAGGCTTGCGAGAGGAAAGGATTGGCCCAAAGTCACACACCTAATAAATCTAAGAGCTGAAATGCAATCCTAGAGCTGACACAGTCTCTGTCCTTTCCATCAGATCATGGCCATAGTAAATTTTTTTTCTGGCAAAAGTAGCTGGAAGTACACCTATTATTGAATAAGACAAATCCAAAAGCTGCAACATTCTGCAAAACAAAAGGACATCTCTTCCAGTCAGTGTCCTGAAACAAAATGTAGGGGAGGATGAGCTAGACTCAAAGAGACTTGGGACGCAATAACCAGGTGTGATACATGGTTTTGCACTGGATCCCAGTGTGAAAAAAAAAGGTGACATTTCAAGAATATTAGGGAGCAATTAAGAAAATTTAAGTATGGTCTGGTAGTCAGATAAAATACAAAATGTACTGTCAATGAAGACAGGTCATAAACTATGCAAACAGATTAAACTATGGCATATACAATATTATTATTTGGGTAAAATAATACCCCTATGTATATATGTACTAGAAAAATGTCTGATATAATATACACTAGTATTATTAGGAGTGTGATTTCTCAGTAATATGTTTTTATTTTATTTTTGTTTGTCTGTATTTCAGAACTTTCTATAATGCACATATCCTGCTTTCATAATGAAAAAAATTAAATAACAGGAGCCTTCAAAAATCCATCTTCCAGCTTTTGGAGGCACCATGTGATAGCAGAAAATATTCTGGACAAGGACTCAGGACATCTAAGTTCTACATTTGGCCCTGTCACTGATCACTGAGCAAATAAATGGTCCAACCTTTCTAGCTGAGATTATTTCCTTCATTTGCCAAACTGGAATACCTCATGGGTAAGGATAAACAAAATATTAGGTGTACATTATAATTATAAAATGCAATTCTGAAAAAAGTGATTATAATATTAGTTTTTTTTTTTTCTTAATTTACTATTGACTTTGAGTCAATCCTTTCTTCTCTCAAGCACACTCTTTTTCCTCTCTCAAGCACATCTCATATGCTTACAGGAGAGAGACAGAGAAAGTGAGAAAACACCCTTTGGGAGAATAGCTACTCTACAGCCCTTTCTCTTCCAGTCTCCTCTCAGGATTTTGGGCCTGCATGTATACACATCTGGTTTTTCAAGCAGCCTGGTCCATGATTTGAATGGTGCAGTCAGCCACGTAGGATCCAGCCATCTTACCCACGGCACCTGGCTGGCCCTATGACATTAGTTATCATTGTATAGCCACAGGACTAAGAATCAGCCAGACACTGAAACTGAGATACTCCTTTGAGACTTTTGAATCACATTTCTAAAATACCTACCCCAAGCCCTTCCCAGATAGAATGTTGGCTGGCCTGAGAGTCTTATCATAGAAGTTATTGCTCTTCTACCACCTGATACCAAAGCTGTTTCCCAGACGTATGACAACAGTGCAGTAGGAACTTCTTAGAGAGAGAGTTGCCCAGATAGGGGTCTGCCCAGACCTGTAGTTTCCCTCTGTTACAGTCTCATAATCATTTCCCTGTTGACAGAACATCTACTGTTGTAAGACCTATCATGGCTACTGTTTCTGAATGCTCGTCTCCATTTCCATTCTGATTTTCCTTCTTTTCTCTTCAGTGTCTCTTGGAGAAGTCTGAATTTTATAACCGTCACTGAGAGTGGTTTTTTGGTCAGGTTTCTTTTTTTTTGTATCAGTGGCAAACAGAGCAACCCCATAACATTAAATTAAATATTTATATATACTTATTTCTTTTTCTTAGTGATCAGTATTGAGAGAGCTTGTTTCTTTTTTAAATGTTAATTTCTAGAAGGTAGTCCTCTAGATAAGTAGGTGTTACTGTGCATATTTTAAACATACTAACTGGTCAAAAGATAATCATGCATCATAGACAAGCTTTTCAATTTTCCTGATTCTGGTTTTTAAACCTCCAACCAAAGTCCTATGTTATTAAAAGTAAAAAAAATCACTCTCTATTGGGATATAATGATAAAAAGATAACCGTAAGCAATTTGGTAAAACAGATGAACAAGTTTAGAGTACCTTTTAAGGCTTCCGTTTCTATGTCTACTAATGGCTTTCCCACATAGGCAATATCGTCTAGATTATAATACAGTTTTTTAATGACGCCATCATAACGACTAGTGATGGTAACAGAAGCTTTATCACTTTGCACTTCACAGATGCTGTCAAACTGAGACACTGTATCTCCTTCTTTTACATACCTAAAAGAGAAAGACACAAGTCACTTCCATGTAAGCAATCGTAGGTAAAGATCACTGTAACGATGAAAATGTCACAGAGAGTGAGATTCATAACCATCTAGTCCAGCATTTACCTCCGACTGGTGCACCAGTGAATGTTTCCGAAAGACTACTGTGGCTTTCAGAGTCTCTTTAATGTATCTCTAAAAAGTATTAAACTTTTAATATTAAACATATTAATATTAATAACGGGAGATTAAGTTGCTGGACAGCAGATTATGTTGCTGGACTCCTACACAGTTGACCTTGGTTCGAGTCCTGAACCTGGTGGCTTAAAACTCGTACCAGGTGCATATACGTGATTGCCCAAACTCCTGAGGGGAGAATGAAGGAGAAGAGACTGCAGTGTGGCCATTGCCCCTGGGGCTGATTTCTAGTTTTCTGTCTCTCTGGTAAGCGCACGTGCCCTATACCAAAAATCTCTAATAAAAATTAAAAAAAAAAAAAGAAAAGGAAGGAAGGAAGAAAGAAAGGAGTATTAAAATTTTGAAGCCACACATAAATTTGTAATCCAAAAGTCTGAACTTTCAGATTTTCTGTTAGATCCATTTCCTGGAAAAAGTTCTAAAATTTTATTTTTAAAGTGATATTTTCTTTTATTGTCTTCTATCACTCTTTTTCAAACTTTATGGGATGCCTATTACTTCTAGAATTGAGTAAAAAAAAAAGATGTTCTCAAAACAAATCCTTTGTTATGAATTTTAGGCAGGAAGTTCTTTCAGTCTTTCTTTCTGGAATTATTATAACCTGTCCTTGCATTTATTTATTTATTTATTTTAAGATTTATTTATTCATTCATTCCTTCCTTCATTTTAATTTGACCAGAGGGAAACACAGAGAGAGAGAGGAAAGTGAGAAAGCAAGCCACCAGGTCCAGGATTCAAACTGTGGTTGGCAATGTGGGAGTGTCCAGCGCCTTAACTGCCATGCCACCTACTGGTCCCTGCATTTATTTATTTAATTAATTTTTAAAAATTATTAAAAGTATAGACACCATTTTTTTAATTAATTGATTTTTTGTTTATTATTAGAATTATTTTAAGTTTTTTACAGGGCACGTGTGCTCACCAGAGAGAGAGAGAAAGCAAGAAAGCCAGCCACCAGGTCTGGGACTTGAACCGCAATCAGCTATGTGGGAATCTAGCACCTTAACCATCATGCCACCTGCTTACTCTTGTCCTTGCATTTAAGTCATTTTATATTGTTGATCATTTTAGGTATGCTTTATAAGACTTTATAAAAATTTTTGGCTAGGGACCGGCAGTTAGCATAATGGCTATGTCGCTGGACTCCCACGTAGTTGACTGCGGTTCAAGTCCCAGACCCAATGGCTTAAACTCACGCCGGGCGCGTGTGTGTGCGTGTCCAAGATCCCGAGAGGAGAATGGAGGAAAAGGGATTGCAGTGTGGCCACCCCCCCTGGGGGCAGGGATTTCTTGCTTTCTATCTTTCTGTCTCTCTCTGTCTATCTGGCGAGTGCACACACCCTATAGTAAAAACCTCTCCAAAAAAAAAAAGTTTTTGGCTAGAGGGAGAGTGTGTTGGCCAGAGACAGAGAGGAGGAGAGAGTACATGATGATTTTAAAATATTTTGGAAAGGAATTCTAAGATCACACATTAAAGACTTTCAAAAACACATGGTCCCAGGCCAGGTGAAGGTGTGGTTAAGGTGGCTGGATCCCACATGCCTAACTGCACAGATTAAGTCCTGGACCTGGTGGCTTGAAACACGCCAAGTGTGTATGCATGTATACCTAAAATCCCAAAAGGATGGAGAAAAGGAAAAGAAGGGACTGTGGGGTGATCATCGCCTTTGGGGGATGCTTTCTTATTTCCTCTCTAGTGGGTGTATGCACCCTCTGGCAAATTTAAAAAAAGCAAAAGAAAACACATGGTTCCAATTGATGGTAATGATAAATGTTTGAGATGATGGGTATGCTAATTATCCCAATTTAATCATTACACATTGTATTGATAATTACAATGTACCCATAAATGTGTACAATTGTTAAATGTCAGTTATTAATGAATGAATTAATTAATTAGCTTTTTTAAAAAGTGAGGCCAGCAGATGGTGTAGTGGTTACATCACTGAACTCCTACATGGTCAACAGTGGTTTGAGTCCTGGACCCAGTGGCTTGAAACTCATACTAGATGCATGTGAGTACATGCCCAAGATTGCAGGAGGAGAATGGAGAAGGGACTGCAGCACCATCACCTCCCCTTAGGGGTGATAGTGATTTCTTAATTTCTCACTATCTCTGTCTCTCTCTCCAGAAAGTGCACATGCTCTATGGCCAAAACCTCTAAAAATAAAATAAAATAAAATAAAATAAAATAAAAAGCTATATGGGCTGGGGCGGGCAGGTGGTATAGTGATTAAAGGCGCTGGACTCCCACATGGCTGACCATAGTTCAAGTCCTGGACCTGGTGGCTTGCTTTCTCACTTTCCCTCTTTCTCTTTCTCTCTTTCTCTCTCTGTGTCTCTTTATCTCACTTTCTCTTTCTGGTCAAATTAGAAAGTAATAATAGTAATAATAATAATAATAATAAATGAAGTTAAATAAAATAATTCTTAAAAAAAAAAAAAGGCTATCTGGGCACAATGACATGTTCTGTAATTCCAGCTATGGATAGGCTGAGACAGGAGGATCACAAGCTTGAGGCCAGTCTAGACAACATACTAACACCCTATTTCTAAAAATAAATTAATAAAATAAATAAGTAAATAAATAAAACCCACACATGATTTTCTATCAATATATTTTTTAAAGATTCTTTTTTTTTAAAAGGTTGATTCTTCCTTTTTTTTAGGTGTGGGCAATGAAGGGGTTTTTAAGAAAGGAAAGGTAGGGGGACTAGCAGTTGGTGTAATGGCTATGTCGCTGGACTCCCATGTAGTTGACTGTGGTTCGCGTCCCGGACCCGGTGGCTTAATTTTACACTGGGTGCATGTGCATGTGTGCCCAAGATCTTGAGAGAAGAATGGAAGAGAAGGGATTGCAGCGTGGCCATCCCCCCGGGGGATGATTTCTCGCTTTCTGTCTCTCTGTCTGTCTCTGTCTGGCGAGCGCACATGCCCTATAGCAAAAACCTCTTAAAAAAAAAAAAAAAAGAAGAAAGAAAGAAAGGAAAAATAGGGATCGGCAAGTGGCATGGTGGTTAAGGGTGCTGGACTCCCACATGGCCGACTACAGTTCGAGTCCTGGACCTGGCTGCTTGCTTGCTCTCTTTCTCTCCTTCTGTCCCTCTCTAGTCAAATTAAAATAAACAAACAAATAAATAAATAAATTTAAATAAAATAATTCTTTAAAAAAAGGAAAAGTAATTCTTAATAAATCAGATTGAATAAAATGCCTTGACAAATGATAAATTCTCTCAGTAGCCAATTGGCAAACACAAAATAATTCTCATTGGGGCCTGTGGGTGACAGAATTGTTAAGCTGCTGGACTCCCACATTGCTGACTGTGATTTGAGTCCTGGATCTGGTGGCTTGCTTTCTCACTCACTCCTTCTCTTTCTCTCTCTGTCTCTCTCCCGAGCCAAGTTTAAAAATAATAATAATTATAATAAATAAAATAAAATAATTCTAAAAAAATAGATTCTCTCTTATTTGTATTGCAAAAATCCACTGCCTCGTTTAAAGTTTCTCAATTAAAATCACTCCCTACTTTGTATTCAATTTGTTTTTACATTTACTTAAAACATTTTTGTTTCTAAATTAACTTACCATTCTTTAACAGTTACTTCTCTAATCCCTTCTCCGATGTCTGACAATTTGAACTGAACAACTTGTCCATGCAAAGCTTCAAAGACAAAAGAGAAATTAGCTCATTAAATATGCAATGTATTACTAATAGATGCTCTTATATCTAAAATTTTAAAATGTTCTCAAACAGTGACAGAAATTGCTCTGCCCCATAGAGAGAGAATAGCATCTGGCCATTTTTAAAAGTATAATCATTATACATAACCATCAAAGATTTAAATAAATTAGAGGACACAGAACTAATGACACTGCCATGCAACTTACATTTTTCCAATTCTCAACCAATTCTCTCTCTCAGGGTTGTAAAAGCCTCTACAAACAAATTAGTCAGATTTTGAAACAATAGTAATAAACAGAAAATGGAACAAAGATATTATACAAAGAGGCCAACTGTATCTTCTTCATTTATGTTATGAAACTATAAAAATCATAATGGGTTTATTTCAGTTGGATTCTTTTGATTTCATAAAACTAACTATTCTCATTCTTAGTAGCTAAAAATCAGCCAGTTTTATATCTAGCAGACTGGATGAAAAATTCCTATTTGCTCAAACTATGTCCTGCCAACTTATCTCTAAGGTTTCTCTTTCCTCTTCCATTTTCTTTCTTTCTTTCTTTTTTTTTCCCTTTTTTTGGAGAGGTTTTTTTTATAGGGCACGTGCACTCACCGGAAAGACAGAGAGAGAGAGACAGAAAGTGAGAAATCACCCCGCAGAGGGGATGGCCACGCCACAGTCCCTTCTCCTCCATTCTCCTCTTGGGATCTTGGCCACACACACACACGCGCCCGGTGTGAGTTCAAGCCACCACGTCTGGGACTTGAACCGCAGTCGACTACATGGAAATCCAGCGACAAAGCCATTATGCTAACTGCTGGTGCCTCTTCCATTTTCTTATCCTTTTCAAATTTTTACACTTTTTTTTTTTAAAAAAAGAAGTACTTATTTTATCATTATTATTATTTATTTAATTTGACTATAGAGAGACAAAGACAGAAAGAGAAAATAAGAAAGCAAGCTGCCAGGTCCAAGACTTGAACAGTTGGTGATGTGGGAATCCAACACCTCAATTACCACACTACCTGCCAGTCCCTCTACCCCTTGTTTTATAAAACTTAGATGTCAACGATACTATTGGGTTATGTGGAAAGTCATGACGCATTTTTGCATAGAAAAACGGAATACGTTATGACTGTCGCGATGACCTGATAGTAATTATTCCCAAAAGAGAAACTACTCCTGGTCAGCAGAAAGCATGTACGGGTCAGGATCCTTAGCGTACCAGTTAAGTGCTGTGTATAGAAAGTCTAATCACACATGGCACACAGTGATTTGAAAAGATGTCAGCACGTGTACATGGGTGCACAACATCCTGAAGGGAGGAGAAATGGAGGAAAAAGGAATGTTGCATGATTGCAGGATGAGAGACCCATTGCAGGGTGCTCTCAGTCGCTCTCTGGCATGCACACATATCCTGGCGATTAAAGAAGGGGGAAAATGTATGTATGGATCCTGGCACTTTTCCATGTTAACAAATGGCTCTGAACATATTCAGAGGTGCTCCTCTATCTGTAGGCTGCTATTAACCATAATTTCTCATAAAATACACATGTCAATTAAAGATATAAAATTTTAATAAACTGAGGATTTAAGTTGGTGGAGAAATATAAAATACAATGTGGATATGGAAGTTATCAGTTACTTCTCATTTCCTCCCTACGGAGCTGGGCCTGCTCACAGCACGCTTTCACCCAGCCTGTTGCTCGGAGTATTTAAACTGGCCCCTTTCTCAAAAGGAGTTTGGCACTAAGTACCAAAGGCCTTGTATTTTTTTTTTTAAGTGTGTATATTTGTGTTTTTAAATTCTATTTATTATCCTTATTATATTTATTTGTTTATTTAGTTTTAATTCGTCCAGAGACAGAGAGAAAAAGTAAGAAATCAAGCCTCTAGATCTGGAACTCAAACTGTGGTCGGCCACGTGAGAGTCTAGCACCTTAACCACCACATGACCTGCAGGTCCCAAGTGCATGTATTTGACTTGATCCATAATCCACTTTTTCCCTGGAAATACTTACAGAGGTACACAAAGATTGGTGCTAAAAGATGGTTACTATATGGCTAAAAGAACTAGAAAGTAAACAAAAAATTACAAGTCAGTTCACCAAAGCAGTATTATATTGGGTCATTGGGAAAATCATGTGTTCTTCTACACAAAAGTGTGTCATGACTTTCCTAATGCAAGGTATAGCAAGAACACGGGAATGGGGTAGTGCACAGTAAGGTTAGGGAATGACAAAGGTTTCCACATCACTGAAGATAGGGTATGTGGCCAGAAATCAGCTCATATTTAAAAAGGCTCTCTGGGGCTGACTCCGTGATGCAGTGGTAATGTGCTGCTCAAGAAAAGCCAAATTCCATGGGACCAGCAGATGGCGTAATGGTTACATCACTGGACTCCCATGTAGTCGACTATGGTTCGAGTCCTGGACCTGTTGGTTTAAACTCATGCAAGATGCGTATGCATGTGTGCCCAAGATCCCGAGAGGAGAATGGAGGAGGGGGTACAGCATGGCCATGCCCCCAGGGGGAGTAATTTCTTGCTTTCTGTTTCTGTCTCTCTGGTGAGCGCATGAGTCCCATAACAAAAAATAAATCTTAAAGAAAAAAAAATGATAGCTGAAGTCCAGCGCTGCCCTGTGACCCTGTGGGTAAGAAAGCTGGATCCCACATAGCTGACTATGCTCTGAATCCTGGCCCTGGTTGCCTAAGAACCATGCTGAGTTCTTATACATGTGCCCCAAATCCTGACAGAATGGAAAAAGGGAGAAGGGATTATAGGTGTAACCATGCCCCATCTGGGGTGCTTTCTCTCTCTCCTCTTCCTCTATGTCTCTCTCTAGCAAGGACATGCACCCAATGGTGAATAAAAAAAATAAGAAATGAAAAACCAGATCTTACATGGCAGCTGTAGCTCAGATCCCTGGCCCAGTAGGGATACTGGGAGGGCCAGTATCTAAGGCCTGAAGAAAGGGGAATGAAGCATGACCAGATCTTGCGGAGGGTGCCCATGCCTCCCCTCAACTTCTCTCTCATGTGTATTCTTACATTTGATCATGAATAAGAAAAAAATTAATGAAAAAAACTGTCTTTGTGTGCTATACTGCCATGTTTGGACCTTATCCTAAAGGTAATCAGGAGCCAATGGTAAATTAATATGGTTATAAATTCTGTACAGCTGCTCCCATCAGAAGTACAGTCAGTTTGACCACTTCTTAATTCTACACTGACCTGTGACCCGTTTAGACCAATGGGAATATAGCAGAAGTGAAAATGTGCAGTTCAGGAGCCTAGGCTGCAAAGGTCCTCACAACTTCTGCCTTTTCCCTTTTAGAATGCTGCCCCGAGAGCTCCAAGTAAGGAAGCTGATCTAGTCTACTGGAGGATGAGAAGCCATGTGGAAGAGAAATGAGATGCCCAGCTGAAAACCAGCACCAATGGCCAGACACGAGCAAGACCATCTCAGATCTTTCAGCAGAACACGCTTGCAGACCCTCTAGCTCAACGGTCATGTCTGTGATCCAAGGCAATGACAGCAGAGAACTGCGCTCCCCACTGCCAGCAACCCATGGAATCCTGAGAAATAATCACTCTTTTCATTGGTAAGCAATGATTAGCTGATATGGAGTCTTGTCTACAATATGAGATCTGCAACTTAAGGGGAAAAAAACCTCTCAGTTGGAATGTGATGGATGAGGTTGGGGAGGGGTGGCAGAAGCAACAAAGGTAAGGGAAGCAGGAGGCTACTACACAGGAGAGACGAAGCACAGAATATACTACTATACATTTTTCAAAACTGTCTGAAAAGAAGACAGATTTAAGAAATACAGAAGATGTAAAATTAGGGCTAGCAGGTGGCACAGAGATTAAGGCAGCTGGATCCCACATGGCCGCATGCATGCCCAAAATCCTGACAGGAAAATGGAGAAGGGACTGTGGCGTGGTCATCCCTCTGAGAGATGCTTTCTCATTTTCTCTTTATCTCTGTCTCTCTCTGTCTCTCTGTTTCTGGTGAGTGCACATGCCCTATAGCAAAACAAAACAAAACAAAAAAACCTAGAAAAAACTTCACGAGAAAATGTAAAATTGGTTAGTGTTTCATCATAATCAATTTGGTGTGAAACAGGAGTTAGGATGATTTCAGGTTTCTAGCTTAACTATTGCACTGAGCTAGGGAATATAGGAAGCAGCAGCGATTTGTAGGAAATATGACTTTGAATTATATATGGACCATTAGAAAGATGCTCAGCCTGCTAGCAGCTGGTGAGAGATCTGAGCTTTGGCTACAGATTCAGAAGTGTTTGATGAGGGGCCAGCAGATGGCGTAGTAGTTGAGGGCCCTGGATTCCCCATAGCTGATTGCAGTTCAAGTCCCAGACCTGGCAGTTTGAAAATCATACCAGCCCTGTGTCTGAGTGCCCCAAATCCCAGGAGAATGGAAAAAGGGGATTGAAGAATCCCCCAGGGGATGATTTCTCACTTTCCCTCTCTCTGTCTCTTTCTTTGGCCAGTTCATGCACCCTATGACAAAACAACTGTTCAACGAGTAGGTGGTCAGTTGAATGTAGATGTGATATAATGTGATGTAAGAAGAAAGACCAAAGAATGGGATCCTATGAAAAACTGAAAGTTAAGAGAAAACCAGAGGAAGAGGAACCTTTAAGAGAATGAATATCCAGAGAAAGTAAGTACTAAATACTTTACATATTCCAATTTATTTAGCCCCTCTCTGTTTTGTGTGCTGACATATCCTGAGTACCTGGAGCAGTATCTTAGCACACAGTGAGTGATAAGCAAATATTTGTTGTTGAATGAATGAATTCTCACAAAAATATAAGGTAATAAATACTACAGTTACTCCCATCTTCCAGAAGATGAAATCAAGAAATAGAGTAACTTGCTCAAAGTGACACAGCTAGGAACTGGTAGACCAAGCACCCAATGCTCATGATAAGTGTTGAGAAGCTGGAGCAGGAAATTGGAATTTTGGCTTGAATGGCCTCTATTGTCTCTGGGAAGTAATAAAAATGTTACCTGTAAGAAACAGCTATTGGGCGGCAAGTGGCACAGTAGTTAAAGGTGCTGGACTCCCACAGAGCTGACCACTACTCAGTCTAGGACCTGGTGGCTTGCTTTTATACTTTCCCTCTCTTTCTCTGTCCCATTCTTGTCCAATTAAAATAAATAAATAAGTAAAGTTAAATAAAAATAATTCTTAAAAAAGAAACAGTTATTTTGGGCTAGACAGTGGTGTAGCGGTAATGCAATGCTCTGTGATATGATCACATAGGAAGGTCCTGGGTTCACAACCTGAGGTTTCCCTGTGAACACCTTGGGTGCTTGCCCATGATCTAGGTTGGCTGAAGCTGGGAGGTGGATCATGATGTGACAAATCGATCATGGGTACCTTTCTCTTCCTCTCTTATGGAAGAAATAAACAAACATCTAAAAAATAAAAATCTTAAAAAGAAATGGTGAAGGCTGTGAGGGAGTATGAATTAAAGAAAAACAGAAGGAAGGGACCAGCAGATGGCATGATGATTATGTTGCTGAACTCCTATGTGCCCGACTGTGATTTGAGTCCCAGACGTGGTGGCTTGAAACTCACACTGGGCGCGTGTGTGTGCATGCCCAAAATCCCAAGAGGAGAATGCAGGAGAAGGGATTACGGCATGGCTATCCCCTCTGTGGGGTGACTTCTCATTTTCTATCTCTCTGTCTCTCTGGCAAGCACATTTGCCCCGTAACAAAAAGGGGGCTGGGTGGTGGTATGACGATAAAATGTGAAACCCTGCAGGTGGGGCCCACATGGGAAGGTTGCCAGTTAACATCTGGAGATCTCCCTGAGTACTCTGGGCACATGTGGGCCACGTTCTGGGGCTGGGGTGACTGAATTGCAGCATTACAACCCTCAAAAGCTTAATGAAAAGTAGCTCTTTGATGTAATGGTAATGTGCTGCTCAAGAGAAGCTGGATTCCATGTGGCAACGGTGGTTTGAATCCCCTGCCCAGTCAGCCTGAAACATGATGGACATTCACATGAGTGAGCAAGATCTGAAGGGCTAGTGAACCATAGGAAGGGGATCGCAGTATGACTATATCTTATGGAGGGTACCTGTCTCTCTCTCATACACACACACACACACACACACACACACACACACACACGTGTGCATGTGCTCCATCATGAATAAAGAAAAAAGCTTAATGATACAACAATCCAGGTCCCACCCAAAGGTTTTTGTCTTAGGTTGCATGCACTCACTGGAGAGAGACAGTGAGAGGGAAGTGAGAAATCACCTCCCCAAGGGATGGCCACACTGCAATCCCTTCTCCTCCATTTTCCTCCCAGGATCTTGGACACACATGCACACGTGATTATCAAGCCGCCAGGTATGGAACTCAAACCATGGTCGGCTAGATGGGAGGCCAGCAACATAACCACTATACCATCTACTGGCTCCAGGGTTCTTCATCAGAATTCTAAGTAGACTATTAGGGAAAAACAGTTTTTGTGCTCTTGCCAAACCTAACACTTAAGCCTCATGTTCTTTATAGAGGGTAAAAAAAAGTTGTAGAAAGTTAAGTAAATGGGAAATTTTGATTTAGAAACATATTGGACTGGTTTTATCACACCATATATTTTTTGCTTTTTTGAGAGATTTTTGCTATAGGGTGCAAAAATAGCTGAGAGGCAGAGAGACAGAAAGCAAAAAATCACCCTTCCTGAGGGATGATGGCCAAACCACAATCCCTTCTACTCCATTCTCCTCTCGAGATTTTGGTCATGTACGAGTGCACACCAGTATGAGTTTTAAGTCAGCAGGTATGGGATTTGAACTGCAGTCAATCACATGGAAGACTAGTGCTTTAACCACTACGCCCCCACATTACACCATCTTCACATGATAGATAGATTAAGTACTATACCCAACAAACAATCCTACAGCGAGTAGGAAAAAAAAAGATACTTGCATTAAGTCCACAAAAATTTACCTTGACTGAGAAGGTTATACCAATGCTTACCATTGCATTTAGATGAGTTAGATGACAAAGGCTAGCTGTCCCAGTAAAACCCAATCCCAACATTATGAAGACACTAGTGTGAAGCAAAGTACGTTGGGGTTGGGGAGGAAACAATGAGAAATGGGAGAGCAGGGAGCACCAGGATAGAAAAGTAGAAGCAAAGTTTTTTACTTTAAGTCTTTAATTACTGGTGGGAAAAAATATTGAATAATGTATAAAACATTTTACACACGATATCTTGAGATCATACTTACCAGCAGTTGTTTTCAGAAGGCGATGTGGATGACTATACTTAAATGAAGGATAACCAAAGAAACATGCAAATTTTGGCTTCAAAATGTGAACATTACTGCATGTTTGAAAAGAGCGAATACAAATCTACAGATGAGAAAACACAAAGTAGTTACAAGTAATCTTAATGGCTTATCATTTCTTTATGTACATATTGAATTTCAATTCTATTCTATAAGTAGAACAATTATCACAATATAAATATAAAATGATATCAGCAGAACCCAGGATATATGGCAGCAGTGACAATCAAGTTTACAGAGACCAGTTATTAAGTATTTCTATCCAAAATATCAAAAGAACTCAACTCCCAGCACACAGGAAACATGGGTTTTTTTTTTTTTTTATGTTTAATAATATTATACCCTGAGTCAGATTTGTCCCTATATTTATGATCCTTGTCCAAGTTTTTTTTATTAAAGATTTATTTATTTAATTATTATTATCATTTAATTTTGCTCTAGGACATAAGTGTTTACTAGAGAGAGAAAGCAAGCCGCTATGTCTGGGACTCAAACCACAGTCAGCCATGTGGGAGTCCAGTGCTCCAACCACCATGCCACCTGCTGGCCCCGTCCAAGATTCTTTATGAAAGTAATCTGTATAAACACATCAGCTATAGCTTGTCATTACGCTACCTAATAAAAGCTACTAGAGAATTCTAAAGTGATTGTTAGAATCTAGATATTGAAAAACATGTAAATAGACTCTTAATAAAAGTAATTTTAACAATCTACAGACACTGAAAAAGATGACAGTGTCATTATACCCAAGGTTTTCTTATAACTTAATAAATAATTTTTTTTGTTGAAAGATTTTTGCTATAGGGTGTGTGTGCTTGCTGGAGAGATAGAAAGTGAGAAATCGCTCCTCAGTTGGGATGGCCCTGCTGCAATCCCTTCTTTTCCATCCTCTTGGGATTTCGGGCATTCATACACATGTGCATGCACATGTGCCCAGCTTGAGTTTCAAGCTGCTGGGTCCAGGACTCGAAATGCAATCAACCATGTGGGAGTCCAGCACCTTAATATTTATGCCACCTTCTAGCCCAGTAAATGATTCTTATCAAATGACTTTCTTATCATAAGTTACTGACTCTTGGTAAATAAAAGTAATTTTAACAACCTATAGACACTGAAAAACATGTATAGCATTATACTCAAGGTGTTCTTATGATTTAATGACTCCTAACGACTTTATCATAACTTAATGACTTTTTTAAAAAGATTTATTTATTTATTTATATTTGTTATTATTATTATTATTTTAATTTGACCAGAGAGAGACAAACAAAGAGAAAGGGAAAGTGAGAGACCAAGCCTTCTGGTAAGAACTTGAGCTGTGGTTGGCCATGTGGGAGTCCAGCACCTTAACCGCCATGCCATCTGCTAGCCCCATAACTTAATGACTCTTAATATATGACTCTTAATAAAAGTGACTGTTAGCATCTAAAGACACTAAAAAAACATATACGGTATTACCCCCAAGGTTTTCTCATCATAACATAATAGATTTAACTATTTTATATAATACTTTAGTGTTTAATACAAGATAATATGTTATAAAAATAACTAGGCTTGGGGCTAGCAGTTATGCCCCACATGGTCGACCACGGTTTGAGTCCTTGCCTGGGTGGCTTGAAATTCATGCCGGGCACGTGTATATGTGTCCAAGGTCCTGAAAGGAGAATGGAAAAGAGATTGCAGTGTGGTCATCCCCTCCCTCCCAGGCAGTGATTTCTCACTTTCCTTCTCACTGTCTCTTTCTCTCTCTCTAGCAAGCCCTCCACCCTAAAGCAAAGCCCTCTCAAAACAAAACAAAACAAAATAAAAAACAAACAAAAGCTTAGGCTTGAATGTATTCAACTTGATATAACAAAATTAAATGTCTGAAAGGTAGTATATCATTTAGAAAGTTAATATGTCAATGTTATTAATACCTGATTAACTACATCGTACTTTAAACATAAGCCTTCTAACCTTCTCAGTTGTTAAACAAATATTTATGAGCATGTACAATGTGCCAGGCACTTGAGAGTATATAAAGAACAAAAGGAGATGCAATTTCTTCCTTACAGAACAACAAGTTTACAAGTGATTATAACACAGTGTCCTAATGGGGGAAACTGAGTGTTTTAAGGGAACCCAAAGGAAGGGAGCCTAGCTAGAGAGTTAGGTGACAATCAGAGCTGTGGGACGAGGATGAGTAAGCCAGGGGATGAGATGTACTGCATGTAAGGCCAGAGGGAACTAAGGCAAGAGTCTTTAAGCAGTGCAAATACATGTGCAAAGGTCTACAGTCAAGAGGGCATAGAGTGTGTCCAATGAACTCAATCTGTTCAACAGCATTCTAGTGAAGTTCAGCGTGGAGTAAGGGTGAAGTGTCCGAGTTGGGACTGGGATGAATAGGAGCTAAAGGAAGGAAGTCTGAGAGATTGCAAAGATACAGATCAGAAATTGCCCCATAGTCATTTGAATTTTGGACATTTTGCTGTCAGCTTTCAGCAAGAAAATGACATTATCGAACTTGTGTTTTACTTTACAAGGGCACCCTAGTTATGCTATGAAAAATGGCACAAGATTGGAGTCAGAATTCTAATGAGGAAGGACCAGGACACCTGCAGTTGAGGACATGATGAAGAAAAATGACTAGGTTTCTTTGGAGAAAGGAATAGGCTAGAATCACGAGAAACAGGATTGAAGGTTCAACTCTGGAATCTAAGGAGTTGGAAGGGATCGTGGCCAAGGCTGTGAGATGGTTATAGGCTAGCTTTTCCAAGGTCGCTTGTGCAAGCAGTGGCCGTGCAATAGCTCTCGCCAGTGCACCTGGCTGGTACCACCCTTTCTTCTTTCCTGCCTCGGACATGGAGAAAGATGTTAAAGCAGTCATCTTGTGACAGGGAAGGGCCAAATGAACTGCTGAAAATGACAACCTTCACGATAACGAACCACTTCATCAATGGCAGCTGCCATCTAATTTTAGAATGTTCTGTATGCATGGGTGCTTAATTTCCTATTTATTAGTTGGGTTTTTATTACTTGTGCCAAAAAATATATCACATACATTCAAGTGGAGATTTTCAGGAAAGCAGGATACATAGAATCAGAATAGGCCTGGTTGGGAGATTGGAACTTTAGGGAATCATCAGCACAGATGGTAACTAAATCCAAAGTGGACAGGATAGTGGACAAGGGAAATGGGAAAAGTACAGCAGACTAGGTCAGCACATGGTGTGGTGGTTAAGGGCTGGACTCCCGCATGACTGAAATTAGCTGGAGTCTCAGACCTGGCAGCTTGCTTTCTCTGACTCTGTCTTGCTTCCTCTCTGCCTCACATGCCCTACAGCAAAATTTTTTAAAAAAATAATAAGTAACATTAAATACATAATAATTATTATTTTTTAAAGTACACAGAGCCAAAGTCAGACCCCTTAGGAACATCAAAAACAAGGCCAGCAGGTGGCATAGAGGTTAAGATGCTAGATCCTACATGGATGACTGCACAGTTCGAGTCATGGACCTGGTAGCTTGGAAATCATGCTGGGCACATTTGGGTGCATGCCCAAGATCCCAAGAGGAAAATGGAGAAGGGATTGTGGCATGGCCATCCCCCCCCGGGGGGTGATTTCTCACTTTCTTCTTCTCTCTCTCTGTCTCTCTCTTTCTCTCACTGGTGAGAGCATGTGCCCTATAGCAAAACAAAACAAAACAAAACAAAACAAAACAAAACAAAACAAAAAAATCACCAAAATTTTATGTTATGTAGAGAAAGACGATATTGGGATGAAGTGCGGGAATAAAATACAAGGAGAATATTAGGGAGCCAGTCATGGTGGTACACAATCAACACCACTGCTTGGGAAGATGGAAGCCATGTGGAAAGCACGTTCCTGGCCCAATGTGAATACTCCAGGCAAACAACAAATGTTCCTATATTTCTACTGGGTTGTCAGGACAGTTGTGAAACATTTTTGCATAGAAAAAAAACATGGCATTCCCAAGAAACTAATAGCTAATGGGGAGGCTAGAGCATGAAAAGCACAATAATGTAAGACCGTGCCAAAAATATCCATCTCTGTCTCTCTCCCTTTCCCCCATGCTCATCTATCTCTGTCTCTCTCCCTTTCCCCCACACTCTTCTTCATAAAAGGTGAGGTGGGAGTAGGACTACTGGGAAGCTGATGTTACAAAGGACAAGAATGGAGAGCTCTGAAGAGAGGACGAGAACCAGTAGGGTGCTGCGGAGAAGAGCCCTTTTCTCTCAGTGGCCTCCTACATATCCTCAAGTTATATATTATAATATCCCCTGGAAACTCCTCTGACCTCTAAGTCCATCACAGGTGTCCACTCCTGTGTGTTCCTGCAGATCTATGCACTTGTCCCATCATAACACTTCTGCTGAGTCGTAGGTGCTTAATGTCTCTCCTTCTCCTCTGTCCTCCACCACAAGGTTGTAAAGGTACGGCTTTCTGACTCATCTGCATCCCCAGTGTTTAGCACAGTACCTGGTATTAGCATATTCTCAAGGTTTTGTCAGATCAGGGTTTGACCACTGCAGAAACATCTAGGGTGGAATGGTCCAGGAAAACATGGTGCAAACAGAATAAAATACTAACATTACTGGGTTGGATCAAGGCTTGACACTGCAAGACTGTGTGAAAGAGAGGGGACTTCAGGGAAGATGTTGGTGAGTCACAGCTGTGGTGATGAGAGTTGGAAAGATACATGGCAAGGACACAAGTACAAGGCAGAAGAGTGAAGCTTCGAAATTCCTCCGAAGCAAGGACCCTTGGTGATCTGCCTAACCAGTCTCTTCTGTTGGACTGTAAACGCCCAGAGAGCAGGGAATCTTATTACTAATGTCTGGCACACCGTGGGCGCTCAATAAACACTGGATGACTACATCTCTGTATTCCCGATGCCTATCACAAAGCCCGGCACCTACAAAATATTTAACGAAAGACTAGCAGGCGAAAGGCTAGCTGGGCCTTGGGTTGCAGACGCAGCAGGAGGGCGACAGAGTTGTGGCCCGAGCGCTTCCAGGTAAAAGGAGAGAGCGGGTCTCGGCTCTGAACCCCGCTAGCCACCTTCTCCGCCCTCCCTGTTTGTGCGCATCCCTGCATCTCTGCACCACGCGTGTCCTGTGCGCGTAGCGCTCGGAGGAGAAAATAACACACCACTCCCGGCGGACTCCGGACAAATCACTTCCTCCCGGCCTCAGGGCTGCCAAAACTGCTTACCCGCCGCCCTGCATTCCGGCTCCAGGTGCTCAACACACGTACTGCGGCCATCTTACTCCGGAAATGACGACTGCGCCGCAGCTGCTGGAGGCGCCGCCACGGGGCAACCAATCCGGGAACGCGAGACGCACCTCCCCCTGAGCGGCCAATGGGGAGCGAAGGAGCGAGCCTCCCACCCGACAGCCAATCAGGGAGCAGGGCGGGGTGCGCCAAACCCCGGGCGTGGAGAGCCCGCCGGCGTGAAAAAGCCGGGAGAGGCGGAGCCCAAGTTTAATTCGGGGGACCAAGCTGGGCAAAGCCCTGCGTTGTACACCAGCAACGGTCTGTTGCATTTAACTCATATAATGGGGGAAATCGTGGTACTGAGGAAACCTACAAAAAGTGAACTTATCCGGAGCAAGTTGTGTTGAAGACCTGGAGGATGCCAGGGGAAACACTTTCGTCTTGCACGTATTTTCATCTTTCGTATTGTAAGGGCCTTGATTACAGAAAATGAGACATTTCTATATTTCGCAGCAAGGCTCTGTACCACTAGAAAGCGTTTTCACAAGTCCATACTGGAAAGGTTCCCAATGACTGGCATTTCTTACTCCTGTTGAGTGTTCTTGATGACCAAAACTGACTTCCCAATCCTTTCTCATGAAAGCTGGACAAGGTTACTTAGTGTATAAAATAATCATGTCATCATCATTATCTTTCCTTCTTACAGAATGTTGTCAAATGCAGCTGCCCAGGATATGCAATACATGTCACAGACATACAACCATGATTTACTTGCCTCTAGAAGAAATGTCAAATTCAGGTAAGTGAAACTGTTAAAGAAATGACCAGGACTTTCTTTGGCAGTTTTCCTCAGGACAACTAGGAAATCAATTGTGAGAAATGTCCAGGATGACATTTGTCTGTACCTGCCTCTTACATCACAATGAAAGCCTGCACAAATGTTTAAGGAGTCACAGAGAAAAAAACTGGAACAAAGACAACATAACATTGAAGATGAGTGGTTATGAAACAAAATCTCAGATATTTCACAAATTCATTGTTTCCTATTACACCCACACTTTTTTTTTGCCTTATTTGCCTTTCAGAATGTTACATATGTGCACACACAAAAATCTCTAAACAATAAATCTTAATTTTTACCATTTCTCCCTCCTTTAGGATTTTGGCATGCACGCACATGCATCCAGCATATTTTTCAAGTGGCTGTCTGAGTCTAGGACTTGAACCAAGCAGCAGGCCATGTGGGATCAAGCTGCCTTAACCACCATGCCACCATCTGGCCCCAAATCCCACAACTATTAAAATAATAATAACATTAATAAAGCAAATAAGTAAAAATGAAGATCACAACTTAGATACCCCAGGGCCAACTGGGGTGACCACAACTTAAGCCATCCTGATTTCCATTAAACTAATGTTAAAGAGCAACAAAACAAAAACATGACCTCTTTCACCTTATCAACATTACTCAACAAAATGAAACCAATCAACTATGGACAATGAAGTGTAGGGCTGGCTCCATATCACAGTGATTATGGCTATGTCATGGCTGGCTGCAGTTCAAATCCTGACCGGCTAGGCTTAAAAAACACATGCAAACTCCATGCATGTGTCCAAAATCCTGATAGGATGAAAAAAAAAATGGAGGAAAAGTGAATGTGGAATGGCAATGCCCTATTGATGGGTACTTTTCCCCTTCTCTCTGGTGAGCAAATTGTACCTTGTGGCAATTGGAAAAAAAAAATAAAAAAATTAAAAGTTCATGGAAAATGTGTATTGCCAAAAAAAATTTTTAAAAAAGCATGAACTTTTAAAAATTCACCATATATTGGTGTATTTAAGTTTATTTAATGTGCATTCATTTCATTTTTCTAGAAGCTTTATGAAGGCCCATCACAGTTGCCATTTTGGTCAGGAAATGTGATTTGTGTGATGCAAATTCTTTGAATTTTGTTGAGACTTGCTTTAGGGCTTCAACACTTTTTATAATTCATGAGTCTTAAGGAAAACATGTGCACTATAATGATTGGAGATTACATATGTAATTTTCATTAGGTCACGTTTATTTACTTTTTTAAATTATTATTATTTTTTAATTATTATTTTATTTGACATTCATTTATTGTTAATTTGACCAGAGAGGGACAGAGCAATTGAAAGAGAGAGAGAGAGAGAGCAAGCTGCCAAGTCTGAGATTTGAACCGCGGTCAGCCTTGTGGGAGCCCAGTGCCCTTAACCATCACACCACCTGCTGGCCCCTTAGTTGTATTTCTTAAATGTATGTATGTATGTATGTATGTAAGTATTTTAAAGAAATGACCAGGACTTTCTTTGGCAGTTTTCCTCAGGACAACTAGGAAATCAATTGTGAGAAATGTCCAGGATGACATTTGTCTGTACCTGCCTCTTACATCACAATGAAAGCCTGCACAAATGTTTAAGGAGTCACAGAGAAAAAAACTGGAACAAAGACAACATAACATTGAAGATGAGTGGTTATGAAACAAAATCTCAGATATTTCACAAATTCATTGTTTCCTATTACACCCACACTTTTTTTTTGCCTTATTTGCCTTTCAGAATGTTACATATGTGCACACACAAAAATCTCTAAACAATAAATCTTAATTTTTACCATTTCTCCCTCCTTTAGGATTTTGGCATGCACGCACATGCATCCAGCATATTTTTCAAGTGGCTGTCTGAGTCTAGGACTTGAACCAAGCAGCAGGCCATGTGGGATCAAGCTGCCTTAACCACCATGCCACCATCTGGCCCCAAATCCCACAACTATTAAAATAATAATAACATTAATAAAGCAAATAAGTAAAAATGAAGATCACAACTTAGATACCCCAGGGCCAACTGGGGTGACCACAACTTAAGCCATCCTGATTTCCATTAAACTAATGTTAAAGAGCAACAAAACAAAAACATGACCTCTTTCACCTTATCAACATTACTCAACAAAATGAAACCAATCAACTATGGACAATGAAGTGTAGGGCTGGCTCCATATCACAGTGATTATGGCTATGTCATGGCTGGCTGCAGTTCAAATCCTGACCCCTGAGGCTTAAAAAACACATGCAAACTCCATGCATGTGTCCAAAATCCTGATAGGATGAAAAAAAAAATGGAGGAAAAGTGAATGTGGAATGGCAATGCCCTATTGATGGGTACTTTTCCCCTTCTCTCTGGTGAGCAAATTGTACCTTGTGGCAATTGGAAAAAAAAAATAAAAAAATTAAAAGTTCATGGAAAATGTGTATTGCCAAAAAAAATTTTTAAAAAAGCATGAACTTTTAAAAATTCACCATATATTGGTGTATTTAAGTTTATTTAATGTGCATTCATTTCATTTTTCTAGAAGCTTTATGAAGGCCCATCACAGTTGCCATTTTGGTCAGGAAATGTGATTTGTGTGATGCAAATTCTTTGAATTTTGTTGAGACTTGCTTTAGGGCTTCAACACTTTTTATAATTCATGAGTCTTAAGGAAAACATGTGCACTATAATGATTGGAGATTACATATGTAATTTTCATTAGGTCACGTTTATTTACTTTTTTAAATTATTATTATTTTTTAATTATTATTTTATTTGACATTCATTTATTGTTAATTTGACCAGAGAGGGACAGAGCAATTGAAAGAGAGAGAGAGAGAGAGCAAGCTGCCAAGTCTGAGATTTGAACCGCGGTCAGCCTTGTGGGAGCCCAGTGCCCTTAACCATCACACCACCTGCTGGCCCCTTAGTTGTATTTCTTAAATGTATGTATGTATGTATGTATGTAAGTATTTATCTAGTTACTTATTTGTTGTGATTGGAATTCAGTGCCTTAACAACCATGCCACCTACTGGCCCCTTTAATTGTATTTTTCAAATCTTTTTACTAAATTTCAATCTCCTTTATCTACCAATAAATGAGATAAAATTTCACAATAGGGTCAGAGACTTATCAGTTTCTTGTGTTCTATTATTTTGGATTTATATATTTTAAGATATTTATTACATATAACTTTTTTGTCATAAAGTTTACTTCTTTCTTTGTTTCATGACAAAGATAGAGATAGAGAAAGAGAGGTAGAGGAAGAGAGAGAATCGCAACCTCAGTGGGATCTTGAGGCTGTGATCCACTCCAGCCTCAGCCAGTTGCAGATCATGGGTATGAAGCTTCCCACATGGGTCAGTCTTACAGAGAATTGTGTTTTAACACTGTGCCAACATCCAGCCCCACAACGTTTTGAACGGTTGTATTTTTTCTGGTGAATGCAACCTTTTATAATTTTGCAATGACTTTTTATTCTCAATGTAGTGCATTTTCTATTATTGGGTTGTTGGAAAAGTCATGACCCATTTTTGCTTAGAAAAATAATCATAATTCTTCTGACGACCCATAAAACCTAATCTATCATTTATATGGCTACATCTTGTTCATTTCCCCCCATCACCAAAGTAGTTGGAATGGGACAAAGGGGTTAGAACCAGTAATTCATACCCAACATTAGAAATAAAAAAGCCAAGCCTTCTTCCGAGGTAGTTTCTGTGATAGGAATCCAAGAGGGAAATAGCTAGGAATACAGCTTTCATAGTGCATCTCCACAGCAGCTGCCTTGCTTCAAGTTTTCACTGGCTCTCCCCAGGAAAATTGCATCACTGACATTTCTCCCTTCAGGCTCTTACGCCTCTTACTCTTCTCATCCTGCCAGAGCCATCATTCTAAAATGTAAGTATGATAACTTCTCTCACTAATAACTATGGCAAGTCCCACACGGGGTTAGGTATATACTCCGTGTGTTCTCAGAACAGTCTGTTGCAAAAGTAGCAGAGCCTTGGGATCAGGAGATGGTAGCTTACATCACACCATAAAGGTTCAGGTCAGCAAACAATCTGACAAAATAACCATTTGCAAATGGATAAATAAATAAAAGGTTCATATTTGGGAGCCCAGAGATAGCATTGTGATTAGGAGTGCTGGACTCCCACATGGCCAACAGTGGTTGAGTCCTGGAACTGGTGGCTTCCTTTCTCGCTTTCTCTCTCACTCTGTCCCTCTCTGATCAAATTAAAATAAATGAATAAAGTTAAATAAAATGATTCTTAATAAAATAAGTTCAAATCTGTTTTCTAGTTAACTGTGTAAATTTGTAATATGGTTAACATACAAAACTGAAAAATAGTAAAATTAGTAAGTTATGAATGCATGCAGTGCAGGGCACCGAAGTACTCAATAGAGGTTGGCTATTATTGCTATGGTTTATCATATGGTAATTGCTATCCCCCTAGCAGACTGTAATAAGTACATGTTTATTGTTGTTATTGTGGATGCCTCTCATAACTTCCAAGTTAACATTAACTTACATTTCTTTGCTTACGTAGAGGCTTATATACTCATTAGTTGGTACTCAGTTAATGTGGGACTTGAGCCAGTGGAGAACCAAGAAGCTGGCTATTGTCCCTGTCCCGACCTGAGAACTTTGAATAGTTGCAGTTCACTGGAGTCAAGACCTTGCATTCATCCCCAACAAGGTGGCATGACTTTGTTCTGAGTATGGTACTACTGATCCACACCCTCCACACCCCCACCATAATGGTTTCTCATTGAAGAAAACTAGATAATACTCCCCCCCACACACATACACACACTGTCCATGAGAACCGAGAAGCCCATTGAGCATCAATGCACCAGGAGTACATACTTCAAGGGACAGCCTGCAGAGAAGGCAAACCGGACCAGAGAGGGGAGGGCTGGTTTGCAGCAGTATCCATACTTTTCCTACTACTACTACTTCAGTTCGAAGAGTATGCACCTCTGAGTGTGGATGGCCGGCAGTTGGTGTGGTTCCTAAGGTGCTGGACTCCCACATGCCAGACGACAGTTTGAGTCCCAAACCTGGAGGCTAGCCTCTTCACTTTCCCTTTCTCTAGCTCTAGTCAAATTAAAATAAGTAACGTTAAGTAAATAATTTTCTAAAAAAAGCATAATCCTGCGGTACAACTGAAGGATTGAAGATGAAAAGGAGGCTTCCTGTAACCTGCGGGTTTTGCTGTGCTCGGGCCACATTTCCTGCGGTGTTCCACTGCACATCCAGGGCCAGCACCCCACCTCCCGGCAGCTTCCCAGTCTGGCCCAGATCTCCCTGCACCGCCTCTGTCAGGGAGCGCGGCGCGCATGCGCACTGGCTGCCGGGCCTTGCAGACCCAGCCTCATTGCTCAGTACTCCGGATTCCAGGGAGGCGCCACTCCTTCCGCCTTCCCGCGGGGCCTCGCAACCTCAGGCGTGGCGGGTTTCCGAGCTGCTGGGCAGGAGCCAGCGTCTCCTTTTCTTCGTGTTCTCGCGGAGGTTTTGCCGCTGCAGGCCGGGCCCCAGGGCGCCTGCGATGGCGGGGGAGCGGGTGGAGGTCGATGGCGGGATCATGGAAGAGGTGAGTGCGGCGCCGGGGGCTCAGCAGCTGGGCTGAGGAGGCGAGCGTTCGCGGCTGATGGTCTCTTCTCCACCTTCGCAGGGCGGCCAGATCCTCAGGGTGTCCACCGCCTTGAGTTGCCTCCTTGGCCTCCCCTTACGGGTGCAGAAGATCCGGGCCGGCCGCAGCACTCCAGGCCTCAGGTAAATTGGGGCGGCTGGGGAACCGGTCCGAGGGATTGGGGCCGGGAGTAAAGGAGTCCTGGGGGTGGAGCCTAAAAGGTCAGGACCAAAGGTTGTGCGGTTTGAGGCCCGGGGCCGCGGGGTTCGGTGGATCCGCCCTGAGCCTCCTTTTCCTAGCTCTGGGATGCCCTGGGATGCTCGGTCTGAGCGGTGCCTGAAGTAGTGCGGCCTTGGAAGCCTCCCACGGTGAGTTTAGAAGCAGGCTAGGATTTGACTGAAGTTGCCTGGTTTGCAGAGCTGCCTTTTAAAACGTTTTCCCGCCGCATCGTGCATTCTGTGTACCCAGAGAGCGCGTGTCGGCGGGCCAGATGGATCAGGGCAAAATGCTCGTGAGACCAGAGGAAATCCAGTCCTTAACCAGTGTATTCCGTGCTGCCGCACATTTTACAGTAATAGCAGTAGCACAGAAAAGGGTCTTAGGACATGTTATGTTCGCTCCGTTCATCCTACGAGAAAGCTGTGAATTCGACCAAAAATATCTGTTGTGGAGTTGACCTTCCCCTGTCTTCTGTCTGGGAAGCTGGGCGTGCCAATAGGCAGTTTCAGGTTCATGCGTCTGTTAGAGGAGGACCCAGGTCAAAGCCAAACTGATCCTTTTTCTACTCATCCTATTATATTCCATTTTAGTACATCACCTTTTATCCACAGTCAGTTTTGAAAGGACATTATTAAAAAGAAGTTATTAAAAGGAAATTATTGAAATCCGTGAACTATTTTTAATTTAGAGAATGTTCATTTTCATCGTCATAGCAGGTGTTTGCAGCCATCCAGTTCACCAGCAGGGGAATCCAATTCATTAAGACTCTCGTTGACACCATTAATAAATTAGTTTGCTAGGGCTGCCTAACAAAATACCACACGCTGGGTGGCTTAAACAGTCGAAATTTATTTTCTCACAGTTCTGGAGTCCAGAAGTCCAAGATCAAGGTGCAGGCAGGGTTGGCTTCCTCCTAAGGATAAGGATAAGAGAAGGACCTATTATGAGTCTCTCTCTCTCTCTCCCTCTCTCTTAATATGTTGATTCCTCTGCTCTGTGCCCCTGGTATATCTATTTGTCCTACTCTTCTTCTAAGAACACTGGTTAGATTGTATTAGAGACAATCTAACAGCTTCAGTTTAACTTATAATAATTACCTCTCTGAAGGCTCCATCTCCAAATATAGTCACGTTCTTAGGAACTGGAGGGTTGGGGCTTCAGCATATGAATTTTGGGAGAACACAGTTCAGCCCCTAACAGGTACCGTAGATTATTCAGAAAAGTGCAAGTGAGACTTGTGAGTCCTAGGTAGCTTTATTTATTTATTTTTTTAATTTAAAAAAGAATGATTTGTTTAACTTTGTCATATTTATTTTTTAATTTGTTACAGTGTATGTGTGCTCACCATAGAAATACAGAGAGAAAGTGATAGAGAGAGAGAGAGAATGAGAAGGCAAGCTGCCAGGTCTGGGACTTGAACTGTAGTCATCCATGTGGCAGTCTAGCACCTTAACCACCATGCCACCTACTGGCTCCCCAGGTAGATTGATTAATTTTCCCATTTTCTATACTTATTATTTATTTTTTAATAATTACTTATTTTATTTATCCATTCATTTATTTTAATTTCACCAGAGAGAGAGAGAGAGAAAGTGAGAAAGCAAGCTGCCAGGTCTGGGACTTGAATTGTGGTCGGCCATGTGGGAGTGTCTAGTCCCTTAACCACACGCCACCTGCTGGTCCCATATACTTCTTATTTGTAATAGTACGTTAGTGTAAGTATTAATGGTCAAAATAACTGGTCTCATAGGCCAGTAAAATGATGCTTATTGGGAACCAACAGGTAGCATGGTAATTAAGGGACTAGATTCCCACATGGCCAACACAATTTGAGTCCTCAACTTGGCAGCTTAAAAATCACACCGGCCACATGTACATGCATGCCCAAAATCCTGAGAGGAGAATGGAGGAGAAGCGATTGTGATGTGGCCATCTCTCTTGGGGAATGATTTCTCACTTTCACACTTGCCCAATGGCAGAAATCTAAAAAAAAAGAAAAAGAAAAAAAAGAAAGAGAGAGAGAAAAAGAAAAAGAAAAGAAAGAAAGAAAAGATGCTTACTAACAGGTAGTCTAGTAGTCTAGGTGAGTAAAAACCCAAAAGGAAGGCCAACAGGTGACATGCTGGTTAAGGCATTGGACTCCCACATGGCTGACAGCAATTTGAGTCCCAGACTTAGCACTCTTGCTTTTTCACTTCTCTCTTTCTCTCTCTCTCTCTCTTTCTCTAGTAAGGGAGTTGCACAAGCCCTATGCAAATTTAAAAATAATAATAATAAATAAAATGAACAGAAATTAAAAAAAGGAAGCTCTGACACAGAAGATGTGGTACTTACTATGGTTAGACCTTGCTGTTTTCATGCCATTGCAGTTTTATAAGTGTGTCATAAAATGTGGGGATATAGGCAGTCTGAATGCACACGTTTTGATGCAGTATTATGACCTGAAGGCCTCAACATTTATCTGGACTGGAAATGATTCGAGATTTATGTGATGGGCAGCTGGAAGGGGCAGAAATCGGCTCAACAGAAATAACCTTTACACCGGAGAAGATCAAAGGTGGAATCCACACAGCAGATACCAAGACAGCAGGGTATGTATCACATTCCATCTAAGTTGGAGTTTGACATTAGATTTGGAATCAAACCCGTTGTACCATTTACTGAGCAAGTTGTTCAAATTCTGCAAACTTGGGGCCAGAAGGTGGCATAGTGGGTGGGACACTGGGCTCCCACATGGTCGACTGTGGTTCTAGTCCCGGACCTGGTGGTTACTTTCTCACTTTCTTTTCTCTTTCTCTCTCTTTCTAGTCAAATTAAAAATAATAGTAATAAAATAATGACAAAATAAAAAAAAATTTAATTGTACAGACGTCATTTTTCCCACTTTTAAAGTGGTGTCAAACACATTTTAGAGTTAGAGACAATGTACGTAAAGTTGGCAGTACCTAATTGCTTATCAATTGTAGCTACTACTGTATCTGGAATTTTCTCATGTGTAGTATGGTATGGCATATTTGTTTCTTTACTTTTTATTATATAGAAATTGAATATCTGAAACTGAAATTCTCCCATTGAGAAGTGGATATTTAACAATTAAGTTGAGCCCTTATTTTCTAGCTATCCCTTCTTTTATTGACAAAACAGTAACTACTTTCTGTATTGCTTTTCTGAGCTACTTGACTGATTGCTATCATAAGCAGTGCTCTTTTCCTAGAATTTTATTCATTTATGAAGAAATTTGATAAAACAAATGGTATCATAAACCTGATACCAGTTTGTTTCAGAAATGACTGTTTTAATGGATCATGTATTTTAGCTTAAGAAAATATTTATTACTAATTGAGATTTGAATTATATTATGACTTCACCTTTATGGAAACTGATCTGCTGGATCTAAAGTGAGATTTGCCAAATGAAAACATTCTTGGGCCAGCAGATGGCATGGTGGTTATATCACTGTACTCCCCACATGGCCAACCAGGTTTCAGTCCTGAATCCAGTGGCTTGAACATCATGCCAGCACATGTATGTGTGTTCCCAAGATCCTGGGAGGAGAAAGGACTGTGGTGTGGCCATCCCCCCTGGGGGGGGTGATTTCTTACTTTCCCTCTCTGTTTCTCTGTCTCCCTCTTTCTCTCTCTAGCAAGAGCACATACTGTAAGGCAAAAGCCTCTTTTTAAAAAAAAGGAAGAAAACTTTCTTATGGGAATTAAGGAATTTTGAGATGTCTTTATAGTCAGGCATTCTCCTGTACAAAAACCATCTGATAAAACAAAATGATAGAATTTTTAAACTTCTCGAAAAATACATGTGAATGAAGAAGTGTGATCTTGTGAATGAAGTGCCCTTGTGAATGAAGAAGTCTGAATCTCTTGGTGTTAAATGATCAAGATCAGAATTAGAGTTAACCTCTTGGCTTTCAGGCTCCTATCCCACTAGAATATATGGAAACTCAATTTACAGTTGATCATTTAGTTCTATTTAGGAGATTCAAGCAGAATTCAAGCAAGAAAACACATCTTGTGCCTGGCAGGTGGCATGGTGGTTAGAGGCGCTGGATTCCCACGTGGCTGACCACGGTTTGAGTCCCGGAACTGATGGCTTGCCTTTGCACTTTCCCTTTCTCTCTGTCTCTCTCTCTGGTCAAATTTAAAAATAATAATAACAAATGAAATTAAATAAATTAATTAATTTTAAAAAAAGAAAGAAAACAAATCTTACTCATTTTTTGCCATATTTATACTTACTCAGTTTTATCCCTAATTGTGGTTATCATAGCAAGTGTTTTCTCTGTCTACCTTTGTTTTTTACGGTTCCTTCTGTAAAGGTTTACTAACTTGGAATCTGATTTGATTGAGGGAAAAAAGAAATACTTTATATGTTTATTTCTCAGAGAGAATAAATAATGAGAAATTCAATAATTATGAATATATAATTTATAGTAAATGAAGCATTTCTACTTTTTAAAAATTTGCTCCTAATCTCAACTCCTGAAAACATGTATTACATTGCCTGTATTTTCCTCTTTTTTTAATGAAAGTTTTTTTTTGCCATAGGGCTCTGTACATACTGGAGACAGAGAAAGGGAAAGTAAGAAATTACCCCCCTCCCAGAAGAGATGGTCACACCGCAATCCCTTCTCCTCCATTCTCCTCTTCAGATTTTGGGCATGCACAAACACACCCACACCCACACACCTGGCATGAGTTTCAAGCCACCTGGTCCAGGACTTGAGCCATAGTCAGCCATGTGGGAGTCTAGTGCCTTCACCACCACTCTACCTGCTGGCCCCACATTTTCCTTTCATAACGCTAAACACATTATATAGTTAGTAAGTACTGAATCAATGACATTTATTATTAGTGATAGAGACTTTCTAGTTCAGTACATATGCACTATTGTGGTAAGCCAGTTAAGTAAAGTATATATGAGTAGATGTTCTGTCAAATTCCCTTTGCAACTCTAATCTACTTATTGGATGTGATTGCTTTCCCTTTACAGGTTTATTGAGGTGTAAGTATTTACAGTTAAATAAATAAACTTTCTAAATTTTTTTCTTTTGGTTTTTGCCATAGGTGTGTGGGCTTGCTGGAGAGAGACAGAGAGAGGAAAAGTGAGAAGTCATCTGATGGATGGTCACGCTGCAATCCCTTCTCTATTCTCCTCTCAGGATTTTGGGCATACACATACATGTACCCATCATGATTTTTTTTTAAGGAATTATTTAATTTGATTATTTTATCATTTTAAAAATTTGCTACTGGGTACAGGCACTCACCAGAGAGACAGGCAATGAGAAAGTAAGAAAGCAAGCTACCAGGTCTGGGACTCCAACCATGGTCAAGCATGTGGGAGTCTATAGTCTTAATCACCGTGTCACCTTCCGGCCCAACCCAGCGTAATTTTCAAGCAGGCAGGTCCAGGATTTGAACCATAGTTAGCCATGTGGAGTCCAGTGCCTTAATCATTAAGATACCTATTGGCCCCAGAGGCTTTAAAAAGAAAACAGAAAAAAAAAAAACAAAACATTTAACAGACACAAAAATGGATAATTATCTACTGGTAATAGTGTGTATGATAATAAATAAATATGAAAAAAGACAAAACATAGCTCAGTGGGTTCTGTTCTCTTTAGGAGCGTATGCCTCTTGATGCAGGTCTCAATGCCCTGTGTTCTCTTTGCTGCGTCTCCATCTGAGCTTCGTTTGAAAGGTGGGACTAATGCAGAAATGGCCCCACAGGTCGATTACACAGTGATGGTAAGGGCTTTTGTTGCTGTTGACAAACTAAGATGATCTCATGTATTCTTTTTGCTCTCCATTTTCCATTTAAATATATCTTGAATGTTTTCCTTGTTTTTTTCTTCATGGTGTCCAGTTACATTCCTGGAGACGGTAGGCACTTACATTTAAGCTTGTTATATCTTAGAATAGTCTTCTTTGTAAATTATTTTAAAATCTCAGTTGTAATTATGTAAATTGTGTAAGTTATGTAAATATATTAATTTATGAACATAAGAATTATGATTTTGAAGAAAACTGAAAAAAATTAAATGATGAAACTGAAAGCATTCTCTTATAACTAGGGGAGAGAAAAATAGTGTAATCTTTTTTTCTTCATGTTTATCGAGGTGTAATTATTATTAAATTCACCCTTCTTTTTTATTTTTCTTTCGAGAGAGGTTTTTGCTATAGGGTGCGTGTGGTTGCCAGAAAGACAGAGAGAGAGACAGAAAGCGAGAAATCTGCATGCATGCACACGCACCTGGTGTGAGTTTAAGCCACCAGGTTCAGGATTCAAGCTGCGGTCGGCTACATGGGAGTCCAGCAACATAGCCATTACAATGCTAACTGCTGGTCCCAAATTCACCCATTTTAACATACAGTTTAAACACACACTTATGAACCTCCACAATCAAGATCTAGAATAGCTCCATTACTTTAAGAAATGGCCTCCTACCCCTTTGTGGTCGGTCCTGACCCCCTGCCCCGGCAGCCACTGATTTGTTTTCTGTCATAGTTTTGCCCTTTTTTTCAAATGTCATATAAGGGATTAATACTGTATATATCCATTGAATCTGTTTTTTTTTTTCGTTTGCTATAATACATTGGAGTTTCATCCATGTTGCTTCTATCAGTAATAAAAACTAAGTAGTATTTTTATATTTGGATGTACCAGTTTATCAGTTCGTTTGTTGAAGGATATTTGGGTTGTTTCCAGTTTTGGGCAATTATGAATAAAATCACTATTAACATTTATGTATAGGTGTTTTGTGTGAACACAGATTTTTATTTCTCTTGAGTAAATACACAGGAGTGAGATTGTTGGGTTGTTATGGTAAGTAGGTCTGTGTCTAACTTTATGAGAAACTGCCAGATTGTTGTGGCATTCAAAGTGGCTGCATCATTTTCATTTTCACTTCATTCTCCCTAGCACTTGATAGTTTCAGGGTTTTTTTTTTTTCTCCCTTAAAAAACAGTTCAGGGGCCAGCAGGTGGCATGGTGGTTGAGGTGCTGAACTCCCACATGGCTGACCATGGTTCGAGTCCTGGACCTGGCTGCTTGCTTTTTCATTCTCTCTCCATGCCTTTCTCTAGTCAGATTAAAAAATAATAATAATAGTTTAATAGATTAAAAAAAAGTTTAATAACATGTATACCTTCTACATATTGTACATGGGAGTTAACCCAGAAAAATGAGTAAATATCTAGAGTAGACCTCAAAGAATGCCATTAGACTTCAGGATTAGATACTGTCTTCTAAGAGATGGTATTATCTTTTTAAAGTTAGTTTGATAAGAGACACAATGAAAATTCATCTCTCCTCACCTAGTAATTTCACATCAAGGAAACCATCCTAATTAGCTATTAGAATATGCAGCAAAAGATGTTAGTTATTTCAGCAGAACATTATATACTATAATTATCATTATATAATACATATAATTACATAATCATGAAAACTTAACAGAATAGTTAAGTGAATTATGCTAGAATGCCAGGTAGTCATATTGTTTGGGAAGAATTTTATGATGTTAGGAAAATGCCTTATGTTTATAATGTTAAAGATTAAAAATTATATATACAGTGAGATCTCAACTATAAAAAAATGGAAAAGGCAGGATGGAAGACCTTTGATGAATATCCTCTAATTTCTAACAGTGCAATATATGGGACAGTTAAGAAAATATTGGCCTCTGGAGTAAAATAACCACTGGGATTTAACATTCAAGTTCTGATTTATTGTTTTAATTAGATAGACTAGCACAGCCCTGATTAAATAAATGTTAAGCTGTTCATTTGAAAAATGGAACTAGCATATATATTTATATCATTGTTTACATATAGTGCCTAATTAATAGCTTAGTGCAGATCTTTTTTGGTTTAATACATACACTTTGAATCAGTGAATATTAGTGATTAAAGTAACAATGAAACTCATTTTTCAGGTTTTCAAGCCAATTGTTGAAAAATTTGGTTTCAAATTTAATTGTGACATTAAAATGAGGTAAGTTGCTTCTTAGCCTTTTTCATCTATTACTCATGCCAAACTTAGTAGAAAGTTAGAACATTCATTCTGGAACCCACTTACACATTATATTTCTTGTAGGAAACAATTGAACTTTGTGGCTTAAAAAAATAAACACGGGCATAGAGGCTTGAAAGCAGGTACACATGATATTCATTAGCTTGGGAAGACATATTTTCAAGGCTATTTCTATACTGACCCCCTTCATGCCTCATTTATCCACGCCCCAACACGGATTAAATGCTTGCTGTGTATAGACAACTTGGCTAGGCATTGTGAGATCACAAAAGGGGTGTTTTTCCACAGTGTGACCAGAAACGCATTAGACATTCAGGGTTTCTCTCTCTCTCTCTCTCTCTTTTTTTTTTAAGAATTATTTTACTTAACTTTATTTATTTATTTAATTTTAATATGACCAGAGATGGACAGAGCAAGTGAGTGAGCAAGAGAGAGTGAAAGAGAGAGAGGGGGAAAATGAGCAAGCTGCCAGGTCTAGGACTCGAACCATAGTCACACATGTGGGAGTCCAGTGCCCTTAACCACCATGCCACCTCCTGGCCCCAGGTTATTTCTCTAAGGCTTCCTTTCTGCCACATAATAACCAGTTCAGATTTCTTGGCATGGCATGGAAGTGTCTTGTAGTCTTACCCAGTTTACCCTCCTAGCTCTATTGTCTCTCCTCTTTATTTTTTGGAGAGGTTTTTGCTATAGGGTGTGTGCTCTCGCCAGAGAGACAGAAAGCAAGAAATCACTCTCCAGGAGGGATGGCCACGCTGCAATCCCTTCTCCATTCTCTTTTTGGTATCTTGGGCACACACACACACACACATACCCAGCATGAGTTTAAGCCACCAGGTCCGGGACTTAAACCACCATTGACTACATGAGAGTTCAGTGACATAGCCATTATGCTAACTGCTGGTCCCGTCTCTCCTCTCCTTCTGACATGTTCTTTTAAAAAAATTTTTAAAGATTTATTTATTTAATTTTATTTGTTGTTATAATTTATCTTTTAATTTGACCAGAGGGAGACAGAGAGAAAGAGAGAGGGAGAAAGCAAGGTTTCAGGTCCAGGACTCAAACCATTGTCAGCCATGTAGTCCAGCACCTTAACCACCATGCCACCTGCTAACCCCCTATATGATTGCTTGCTAGTCATTAAATGCACTTTGTGCCTTTGGACTTTACTGTCTTTGCATATTGTTCTTCCCTGGTTCTCCTAGAAATGGAAAGTCCTATGTTTTTTCAAAATGAAACTTGCAAGGCTGGCCTGGTGACCTAGTGATTAAGGGAGCTGGATCCCCCACATGGCCTGCAGCGTGGTTCAAGTCCTGGGCCTGCTGGCTAGAGAAACATGGGCGTGTGTGCATGATCCTGACAGAATGCAGAGATGGAGGAGAGGGGATTGTGACATGACCACACCCCATTGGGGAGTGCTTTCTTTTTTCTTGACTGCTTCTGTCTCTCTTTCTGTCAGTCACTCATGCCCTCTGGCAAATTAAAAAAAAAAAAAGAAGAATGAAATTTGTTATTTTTTGTGTAAACTGCCCATGAATGTGCCTCAGTTGGAATTCATATTTGCACCTCCTGTTGTAGTCCTCCTTACAGCCTGGCTTACATTCTGGTTATGGGTGGAGCCATCTCCTTCTCCTGCTTGAAGAGAGCACTTGTCATCCTCAGCATCTGCTGTAGAATAAATAACCCTAAGTGGGACTAGCAGTTAGCACAACGGCTAGGTCACTGGACTCCCATGTAGTCGACGGCGGTTCGCGTCTCAGACCTGGTGGCTGAAAACTCATGCTGGGCGCATGTGCGTGCATGTCCAAGATCCTGAGAGGAGAATGAAGGAGATGGGATTGCAGGGTGGCCATCCCCCCTGGGGGGTGATTTCTCGCTTTCTGTCTTTCTGTCTCTGTCTGGTAAGTGCATGCTCCCTATAGCAAAAAAGAAAAAAAAAAAAAAAAGAAATAACCCTAAGTAATTGAGTTGACATGTTGCTAATGTTCAGTGACTTAAATATTCATTGTGTATTTATTTATCTACCATGTGCCAGCCATTATATGAAGCACTGGAAAATAGCAGAAACAAAATAGACAGATCCAGCCATCAGGGAGCTTATATTCTAAACCAGCACTCTTAAGTAGAACTTTCTGGGGGCTGGCAGGTGGGGTGGTCGTTAAGGTACTGTATTCCCATGTGGCCAACTGCAGTTCGATTTCCAAACCCGGTGGCTTGCTTTCTCACTTTCCCTTTCTCTCTCTCTCTGTCCCTCTCTCTCTCTCTCTCTCTCTAATCAGATTAAAAAATAATGATAACAAAATTAAATAGATAATTCTTCTTTTAAAAAGTAGAACTTTGTGCACTGAGGGCAGTGTTTTCTGTCTTTGCTGTCCGATATGGTAGTCACTAGCCAGAAGTGACTCCTGAGCTCCTGCAATGTGGCTAATGGAGCTCGGTAGGTGGGTTTTAAGTTCTGTATCATTTTAATAGTCACATGCAGGTCAAGGATACTATATGGGACAGCAGAGACCTAAAATATCTAAAGCTTAACATGCATTACATGTTTGGGTGCCATTCACATGTTATTATATTGAACTTTATATTTGTCGTATAGTTTATGCGAGTATTTTTATACTTTTCATAGGGGCTATTATCCAAAAGGGGGTGGTGAAGTGATTGTCCGAATGTCACCAGTAAAACAATTGAACCCAATAAATCTCACTGACCGCGGCTCTGTGACCAAGATATATGGAAGAGCATTTGTTGCTGGTGTTTTGCCATTTAAAGTAAGTTACTTAGATGTTCTTAGAAGTGTATGTATGTCTCAATAAGTATTGTGTCATCTGAATTTTGAAATGATTGAATTTTAATACGTAAATTTTTGAAAAGTCTGCTTTCTCTCTGGTTTTGAAAATCAGATTTTTAAATAATGCATGTAAATGTTATTATCTTATGTGCCTTTGAAGACTCGTCCAAATAACTAGTAATTAATTTATTTCATTCTACTTTTCTGTCTTGCCAAATTAGGTAGCAAAAGACATGGCGGCGGCAGCTGTGAGATGCATCAGAAAGGAGATCAGGGACCTGTTCGTTAGCATCCAGCCTGTCCAGGAGCCTAAAGACCAAGCTTTTGGCAATGGAAATGGAATAATGTGAGAGTACCTTTTCCTAGACATTGGTTGCAAGCCTTGAAACAATGATCCTTTATAAGTTAACACTGTTGATTTTTCCTTAAATTAATAGTTTTAAGAAGATTTATTTTTAAGGTTATTCTACCTAAAAGATGATGATGGCAAAAAACTGAAAAAAAAAAGTAAATGATTATTCTGATTTTCTTTTTCTGAAGATGGTTTCCCTTTTATTATATTGTAAGATCCCCTTTACTTGTACAGTGAACTGAAATGTTTAAGCTAATCAAAAGTTAGTCTTTGAAGCTGATCCTCTGAAAAATAGTCCCAATTGCTTAAAATACCTGAAATATGGAATCAACTCACAAATATTAAATACAAGAAACATCTTTTTAATAAAAGGAATTGAAATATTACCTTAATCCAATTTACTTATAGAATTAAGTGTTACAAAAATTCTTTTATGTTTTTGAACTATAAAATATACTTCATAAATATTTAAATTTCTTTTTTATTATTTAAATTTATTATTATTTTTACTATTATTATTATTAATTTGACCAGAGAAGGAGAGAGGGAGAATGGGAGAAAGCAAGCTGCTAAATCTGTGCCTCAAACTATGGTCAGTCATGTGGGAGTCTGGCACCTTAACCACTATGCCAACTGCCGACCTGTCCTTTTGATTTCTTAACCACATTATTTCACTTTATTTCATTAGGAGATCCTCAGTGTGATACAGGGCATTCACCTTAAAATATTTGAGATAATTCAAAAGAAATTACTCCAAAGAAGCAAACCTGAAACAATGCTTCCTTCTCAAGTAAAAATTAACTCAAGATATTTTATGATAGAGAATTCTGATTAGACCAATGTCAACTGGAGACATGTATTGAGGGAGAACTTTAGGCAGGTAGCCTGGGTCATAGTTATGACTTTGAACACCTGCATTCATCTCTATCCCTGGACTTCCCAGCTATCTGAAACATCACTTCTCTGTTTCTGCTTATACCAGCGTGAGCTGGGTTTCTGCCAACTGTCAACTTTATATTTCTCAATTAACAGACTGTTCTTCTGTATTTTATTTGCATGCAATGTTAGAATATTTCTAGCATTAGATAATAATACTTTTTCTTTTTTTCCCCCGTGTAGCATTATTGCTGAGACATCCACTGGCTGTTTGTTTGCTGGATCATCGCTTGGTAAACGAGGTACAGATAAATGAAGGGGGACCGTAGTTCCTAATGCTACTGTAAAATTCTTTTGTTTTCTGTCAGGATTAGAATTTATGAAATGATGGGTGACAAGTTCAAAACGATATAGTTAACTCTTTTGAAGTAAAACTTTTGGTCTTTCTCCCAATTTTGTATTTATACTTTTTTTTTTTTGAGAGGTTTTTTCACTATAGGGCGCGTGCGCTCGCCAGACAGACAGAGAGAGACATAGAGACAGAAAGCGAGAAATCACCCCCCAGATGGGATGGTCACGCCGCAATCCCTTCTCCTCCATTCTCCTCCTGGTATCTTGGGCACGCACGCACACGCGCCCAGCGTGAGTTTTAAGCCACTGGGTCCGGGACACAAACCACGGTCGACTACGTGGGAG
>NW_006206544.1:4863172-4883790 GCF_000334495.1 Tupaia belangeri chinensis
GGCCAACCAGGTTTCGGTCCTGAATCCAGTGGCTTGAACATCATGCCAGCACATGTATGTGTGTTCCCAAGATCCTGGGAGGAGAAAGGACTGTGGTGTGGCCATCCCCCCTGGGGGGGGTGATTTCTTACTTTCCCTCTCTGTTTCTCTGTCTCCCTCTTTCTCTCTCTAGCAAGAGCACATACTGTAAGGCAAAAGCCTCTTTTTAAAAAAAAGGAAGAAAACTTTCTTATGGGAATTAAGGAATTTTGAGATGTCTTTATAGTCAGGCATTCTCCTGTACAAAAACCATCTGATAAAACAAAATGATAGAATTTTTAAACTTCTCGAAAAATACATGTGAATGAAGAAGTGTGATCTTGTGAATGAAGTGCCCTTGTGAATGAAGAAGTCTGAATCTCTTGGTGTTAAATGATCAAGATCAGAATTAGAGTTAACCTCTTGGCTTTCAGGCTCCTATCCCACTAGAATATATGGAAACTCAATTTACAGTTGATCATTTAGTTCTATTTAGGAGATTCAAGCAGAATTCAAGCAAGAAAACACATCTTGTGCCTGGCAGGTGGCATGGTGGTTAGAGGCGCTGGATTCCCACGTGGCTGACCACGGTTTGAGTCCCGGAACTGATGGCTTGCCTTTGCACTTTCCCTTTCTCTCTGTCTCTCTCTCTGGTCAAATTTAAAAATAATAATAACAAATGAAATTAAATAAATTAATTAATTTTAAAAAAAGAAAGAAAACAAATCTTACTCATTTTTTGCCATATTTATACTTACTCAGTTTTATCCCTAATTGTGGTTATCATAGCAAGTGTTTTCTCTGTCTACCTTTGTTTTTTACGGTTCCTTCTGTAAAGGTTTACTAACTTGGAATCTGATTTGATTGAGGGAAAAAAGAAATACTTTATATGTTTATTTCTCAGAGAGAATAAATAATGAGAAATTCAATAATTATGAATATATAATTTATAGTAAATGAAGCATTTCTACTTTTTAAAAATTTGCTCCTAATCTCAACTCCTGAAAACATGTATTACATTGCCTGTATTTTCCTCTTTTTTTAATGAAAGTTTTTTTTTGCCATAGGGCTCTGTACATACTGGAGACAGAGAAAGGGAAAGTAAGAAATTACCCCCCTCCCAGAAGAGATGGTCACACCGCAATCCCTTCTCCTCCATTCTCCTCTTCAGATTTTGGGCATGCACAAACACACCCACACCCACACACCTGGCATGAGTTTCAAGCCACCTGGTCCAGGACTTGAGCCATAGTCAGCCATGTGGGAGTCTAGTGCCTTCACCACCACTCTACCTGCTGGCCCCACATTTTCCTTTCATAACGCTAAACACATTATATAGTTAGTAAGTACTGAATCAATGACATTTATTATTAGTGATAGAGACTTTCTAGTTCAGTACATATGCACTATTGTGGTAAGCCAGTTAAGTAAAGTATATATGAGTAGATGTTCTGTCAAATTCCCTTTGCAACTCTAATCTACTTATTGGATGTGATTGCTTTCCCTTTACAGGTTTATTGAGGTGTAAGTATTTACAGTTAAATAAATAAACTTTCTAAATTTTTTTCTTTTGGTTTTTGCCATAGGTGTGTGGGCTTGCTGGAGAGAGACAGAGAGAGGAAAAGTGAGAAGTCATCTGATGGATGGTCACGCTGCAATCCCTTCTCTATTCTCCTCTCAGGATTTTGGGCATACACATACATGTACCCATCATGATTTTTTTTTAAGGAATTATTTAATTTGATTATTTTATCATTTTAAAAATTTGCTACTGGGTACAGGCACTCACCAGAGAGACAGGCAATGAGAAAGTAAGAAAGCAAGCTACCAGGTCTGGGACTCCAACCATGGTCAAGCATGTGGGAGTCTATAGTCTTAATCACCGTGTCACCTTCCGGCCCAACCCAGCGTAATTTTCAAGCAGGCAGGTCCAGGATTTGAACCATAGTTAGCCATGTGGAGTCCAGTGCCTTAATCATTAAGATACCTATTGGCCCCAGAGGCTTTAAAAAGAAAACAGAAAAAAAAAAAACAAAACATTTAACAGACACAAAAATGGATAATTATCTACTGGTAATAGTGTGTATGATAATAAATAAATATGAAAAAAGACAAAACATAGCTCAGTGGGTTCTGTTCTCTTTAGGAGCGTATGCCTCTTGATGCAGGTCTCAATGCCCTGTGTTCTCTTTGCTGCGTCTCCATCTGAGCTTCGTTTGAAAGGTGGGACTAATGCAGAAATGGCCCCACAGGTCGATTACACAGTGATGGTAAGGGCTTTTGTTGCTGTTGACAAACTAAGATGATCTCATGTATTCTTTTTGCTCTCCATTTTCCATTTAAATATATCTTGAATGTTTTCCTTGTTTTTTTCTTCATGGTGTCCAGTTACATTCCTGGAGACGGTAGGCACTTACATTTAAGCTTGTTATATCTTAGAATAGTCTTCTTTGTAAATTATTTTAAAATCTCAGTTGTAATTATGTAAATTGTGTAAGTTATGTAAATATATTAATTTATGAACATAAGAATTATGATTTTGAAGAAAACTGAAAAAAATTAAATGATGAAACTGAAAGCATTCTCTTATAACTAGGGGAGAGAAAAATAGTGTAATCTTTTTTTCTTCATGTTTATCGAGGTGTAATTATTATTAAATTCACCCTTCTTTTTTATTTTTCTTTCGAGAGAGGTTTTTGCTATAGGGTGCGTGTGGTTGCCAGAAAGACAGAGAGAGAGACAGAAAGCGAGAAATCTGCATGCATGCACACGCACCTGGTGTGAGTTTAAGCCACCAGGTTCAGGATTCAAGCTGCGGTCGGCTACATGGGAGTCCAGCAACATAGCCATTACAATGCTAACTGCTGGTCCCAAATTCACCCATTTTAACATACAGTTTAAACACACACTTATGAACCTCCACAATCAAGATCTAGAATAGCTCCATTACTTTAAGAAATGGCCTCCTACCCCTTTGTGGTCGGTCCTGACCCCCTGCCCCGGCAGCCACTGATTTGTTTTCTGTCATAGTTTTGCCCTTTTTTTCAAATGTCATATAAGGGATTAATACTGTATATATCCATTGAATCTGTTTTTTTTTTTCGTTTGCTATAATACATTGGAGTTTCATCCATGTTGCTTCTATCAGTAATAAAAACTAAGTAGTATTTTTATATTTGGATGTACCAGTTTATCAGTTCGTTTGTTGAAGGATATTTGGGTTGTTTCCAGTTTTGGGCAATTATGAATAAAATCACTATTAACATTTATGTATAGGTGTTTTGTGTGAACACAGATTTTTATTTCTCTTGAGTAAATACACAGGAGTGAGATTGTTGGGTTGTTATGGTAAGTAGGTCTGTGTCTAACTTTATGAGAAACTGCCAGATTGTTGTGGCATTCAAAGTGGCTGCATCATTTTCATTTTCACTTCATTCTCCCTAGCACTTGATAGTTTCAGGGTTTTTTTTTTTTCTCCCTTAAAAAACAGTTCAGGGGCCAGCAGGTGGCATGGTGGTTGAGGTGCTGAACTCCCACATGGCTGACCATGGTTCGAGTCCTGGACCTGGCTGCTTGCTTTTTCATTCTCTCTCCATGCCTTTCTCTAGTCAGATTAAAAAATAATAATAATAGTTTAATAGATTAAAAAAAAGTTTAATAACATGTATACCTTCTACATATTGTACATGGGAGTTAACCCAGAAAAATGAGTAAATATCTAGAGTAGACCTCAAAGAATGCCATTAGACTTCAGGATTAGATACTGTCTTCTAAGAGATGGTATTATCTTTTTAAAGTTAGTTTGATAAGAGACACAATGAAAATTCATCTCTCCTCACCTAGTAATTTCACATCAAGGAAACCATCCTAATTAGCTATTAGAATATGCAGCAAAAGATGTTAGTTATTTCAGCAGAACATTATATACTATAATTATCATTATATAATACATATAATTACATAATCATGAAAACTTAACAGAATAGTTAAGTGAATTATGCTAGAATGCCAGGTAGTCATATTGTTTGGGAAGAATTTTATGATGTTAGGAAAATGCCTTATGTTTATAATGTTAAAGATTAAAAATTATATATACAGTGAGATCTCAACTATAAAAAAATGGAAAAGGCAGGATGGAAGACCTTTGATGAATATCCTCTAATTTCTAACAGTGCAATATATGGGACAGTTAAGAAAATATTGGCCTCTGGAGTAAAATAACCACTGGGATTTAACATTCAAGTTCTGATTTATTGTTTTAATTAGATAGACTAGCACAGCCCTGATTAAATAAATGTTAAGCTGTTCATTTGAAAAATGGAACTAGCATATATATTTATATCATTGTTTACATATAGTGCCTAATTAATAGCTTAGTGCAGATCTTTTTTGGTTTAATACATACACTTTGAATCAGTGAATATTAGTGATTAAAGTAACAATGAAACTCATTTTTCAGGTTTTCAAGCCAATTGTTGAAAAATTTGGTTTCAAATTTAATTGTGACATTAAAATGAGGTAAGTTGCTTCTTAGCCTTTTTCATCTATTACTCATGCCAAACTTAGTAGAAAGTTAGAACATTCATTCTGGAACCCACTTACACATTATATTTCTTGTAGGAAACAATTGAACTTTGTGGCTTAAAAAAATAAACACGGGCATAGAGGCTTGAAAGCAGGTACACATGATATTCATTAGCTTGGGAAGACATATTTTCAAGGCTATTTCTATACTGACCCCCTTCATGCCTCATTTATCCACGCCCCAACACGGATTAAATGCTTGCTGTGTATAGACAACTTGGCTAGGCATTGTGAGATCACAAAAGGGGTGTTTTTCCACAGTGTGACCAGAAACGCATTAGACATTCAGGGTTTCTCTCTCTCTCTCTCTCTCTTTTTTTTTTAAGAATTATTTTACTTAACTTTATTTATTTATTTAATTTTAATATGACCAGAGATGGACAGAGCAAGTGAGTGAGCAAGAGAGAGTGAAAGAGAGAGAGGGGGAAAATGAGCAAGCTGCCAGGTCTAGGACTCGAACCATAGTCACACATGTGGGAGTCCAGTGCCCTTAACCACCATGCCACCTCCTGGCCCCAGGTTATTTCTCTAAGGCTTCCTTTCTGCCACATAATAACCAGTTCAGATTTCTTGGCATGGCATGGAAGTGTCTTGTAGTCTTACCCAGTTTACCCTCCTAGCTCTATTGTCTCTCCTCTTTATTTTTTGGAGAGGTTTTTGCTATAGGGTGTGTGCTCTCGCCAGAGAGACAGAAAGCAAGAAATCACTCTCCAGGAGGGATGGCCACGCTGCAATCCCTTCTCCATTCTCTTTTTGGTATCTTGGGCACACACACACACACACATACCCAGCATGAGTTTAAGCCACCAGGTCCGGGACTTGAACCACCATTGACTACATGAGAGTTCAGTGACATAGCCATTATGCTAACTGCTGGTCCCGTCTCTCCTCTCCTTCTGACATGTTCTTTTAAAAAAATTTTTAAAGATTTATTTATTTAATTTTATTTGTTGTTATAATTTATCTTTTAATTTGACCAGAGGGAGACAGAGAGAAAGAGAGAGGGAGAAAGCAAGGTTTCAGGTCCAGGACTCAAACCATTGTCAGCCATGTAGTCCAGCACCTTAACCACCATGCCACCTGCTAACCCCCTATATGATTGCTTGCTAGTCATTAAATGCACTTTGTGCCTTTGGACTTTACTGTCTTTGCATATTGTTCTTCCCTGGTTCTCCTAGAAATGGAAAGTCCTATGTTTTTTCAAAATGAAACTTGCAAGGCTGGCCTGGTGACCTAGTGATTAAGGGAGCTGGATCCCCCACATGGCCTGCAGCGTGGTTCAAGTCCTGGGCCTGCTGGCTAGAGAAACATGGGCGTGTGTGCATGATCCTGACAGAATGCAGAGATGGAGGAGAGGGGATTGTGACATGACCACACCCCATTGGGGAGTGCTTTCTTTTTTCTTGACTGCTTCTGTCTCTCTTTCTGTCAGTCACTCATGCCCTCTGGCAAATTAAAAAAAAAAAAAGAAGAATGAAATTTGTTATTTTTTGTGTAAACTGCCCATGAATGTGCCTCAGTTGGAATTCATATTTGCACCTCCTGTTGTAGTCCTCCTTACAGCCTGGCTTACATTCTGGTTATGGGTGGAGCCATCTCCTTCTCCTGCTTGAAGAGAGCACTTGTCATCCTCAGCATCTGCTGTAGAATAAATAACCCTAAGTGGGACTAGCAGTTAGCACAACGGCTAGGTCACTGGACTCCCATGTAGTCGACGGCGGTTCGCGTCTCAGACCTGGTGGCTGAAAACTCATGCTGGGCGCATGTGCGTGCATGTCCAAGATCCTGAGAGGAGAATGAAGGAGATGGGATTGCAGGGTGGCCATCCCCCCTGGGGGGTGATTTCTCGCTTTCTGTCTTTCTGTCTCTGTCTGGTAAGTGCATGCTCCCTATAGCAAAAAAGAAAAAAAAAAAAAAAAGAAATAACCCTAAGTAATTGAGTTGACATGTTGCTAATGTTCAGTGACTTAAATATTCATTGTGTATTTATTTATCTACCATGTGCCAGCCATTATATGAAGCACTGGAAAATAGCAGAAACAAAATAGACAGATCCAGCCATCAGGGAGCTTATATTCTAAACCAGCACTCTTAAGTAGAACTTTCTGGGGGCTGGCAGGTGGGGTGGTCGTTAAGGTACTGTATTCCCATGTGGCCAACTGCAGTTCGATTTCCAAACCCGGTGGCTTGCTTTCTCACTTTCCCTTTCTCTCTCTCTCTGTCCCTCTCTCTCTCTCTCTCTCTAATCAGATTAAAAAATAATGATAACAAAATTAAATAGATAATTCTTCTTTTAAAAAGTAGAACTTTGTGCACTGAGGGCAGTGTTTTCTGTCTTTGCTGTCCGATATGGTAGTCACTAGCCAGAAGTGACTCCTGAGCTCCTGCAATGTGGCTAATGGAGCTCGGTAGGTGGGTTTTAAGTTCTGTATCATTTTAATAGTCACATGCAGGTCAAGGATACTATATGGGACAGCAGAGACCTAAAATATCTAAAGCTTAACATGCATTACATGTTTGGGTGCCATTCACATGTTATTATATTGAACTTTATATTTGTCGTATAGTTTATGCGAGTATTTTTATACTTTTCATAGGGGCTATTATCCAAAAGGGGGTGGTGAAGTGATTGTCCGAATGTCACCAGTAAAACAATTGAACCCAATAAATCTCACTGACCGCGGCTCTGTGACCAAGATATATGGAAGAGCATTTGTTGCTGGTGTTTTGCCATTTAAAGTAAGTTACTTAGATGTTCTTAGAAGTGTATGTATGTCTCAATAAGTATTGTGTCATCTGAATTTTGAAATGATTGAATTTTAATACGTAAATTTTTGAAAAGTCTGCTTTCTCTCTGGTTTTGAAAATCAGATTTTTAAATAATGCATGTAAATGTTATTATCTTATGTGCCTTTGAAGACTCGTCCAAATAACTAGTAATTAATTTATTTCATTCTACTTTTCTGTCTTGCCAAATTAGGTAGCAAAAGACATGGCGGCGGCAGCTGTGAGATGCATCAGAAAGGAGATCAGGGACCTGTTCGTTAGCATCCAGCCTGTCCAGGAGCCTAAAGACCAAGCTTTTGGCAATGGAAATGGAATAATGTGAGAGTACCTTTTCCTAGACATTGGTTGCAAGCCTTGAAACAATGATCCTTTATAAGTTAACACTGTTGATTTTTCCTTAAATTAATAGTTTTAAGAAGATTTATTTTTAAGGTTATTCTACCTAAAAGATGATGATGGCAAAAAACTGAAAAAAAAAAGTAAATGATTATTCTGATTTTCTTTTTCTGAAGATGGTTTCCCTTTTATTATATTGTAAGATCCCCTTTACTTGTACAGTGAACTGAAATGTTTAAGCTAATCAAAAGTTAGTCTTTGAAGCTGATCCTCTGAAAAATAGTCCCAATTGCTTAAAATACCTGAAATATGGAATCAACTCACAAATATTAAATACAAGAAACATCTTTTTAATAAAAGGAATTGAAATATTACCTTAATCCAATTTACTTATAGAATTAAGTGTTACAAAAATTCTTTTATGTTTTTGAACTATAAAATATACTTCATAAATATTTAAATTTCTTTTTTATTATTTAAATTTATTATTATTTTTACTATTATTATTATTAATTTGACCAGAGAAGGAGAGAGGGAGAATGGGAGAAAGCAAGGTCCAGATTCAGGACTTGAACTGTGATTGCCCATGGGGGAGTCCAGCAACTTAACCACCATACCACCTGCTGGTCCTGGATATTTAAATTTCAAACCCTCTTATTTAGAGTTTTTACTAAAGAGTTTAAGTATTTGTTCTATTTTTTTAATGTGATAACTCTATCTAAAAGCTACAGAACGAAACCGAAAGTCCTCGTGTAATGATTTTTTTAATTTAAAATAATACTAAAACACTTTTAAGTACTATTTGCTTGTGAAGTGGTACCTCTGAGTGTTGATTATATAACTTCTGCCCAGATTGGGAGGGGGTGTGAGAGGATGGTATTTCTTACCTGTGAGTGCATAACTCGCTGTGACTTCTCCCAGTCAGGGACCGAAGTAGGCTAATGGCCTGATTAAAGCTGACCGACAATGTCAACCATGCCACTCTCTATGAAGAATTTTACTCTTATGGTATAGTGGTCAGATTTAATTCTGCCTACTTAACAGACTGTTCTTCTGTATTTTATTTGCATGCAATGTTAGAATATTTCTAGCATTAGATAATAATACTTTTTCTTTTTTTCCCCCGTGTAGCATTATTGCTGAGACATCCACTGGCTGTTTGTTTGCTGGATCATCGCTTGGTAAACGAGGTACAGATAAATGAAGGGGGACCGTAGTTCCTAATGCTACTGTAAAATTCTTTTGTTTTCTGTCAGGATTAGAATTTATGAAATGATGGGTGACAAGTTCAAAACGATATAGTTAACTCTTTTGAAGTAAAACTTTTGGTCTTTCTCCCAATTTTGTATTTATACTTTTTTTTTTTTGAGAGGTTTTTTCACTATAGGGCGCGTGCGCTCGCCAGACAGACAGAGAGAGACATAGAGACAGAAAGCGAGAAATCACCCCCCAGATGGGATGGTCACGCCGCAATCCCTTCTCCTCCATTCTCCTCCTGGTATCTTGGGCACGCACGCACACGCGCCCAGCGTGAGTTTTAAGCCACTGGGTCCGGGACACAAACCACGGTCGACTACGTGGGAGTCCAGCGACATAGCCATTACGCTAACTGCTGGTTCCCTGTATTTATACTTTGAAAAATGTTATACTTTGACAAATTTCAGACCTCTAGAAAAGTCGAATGACTAGTTCAAATGGTCATCCATTCACTCTTGTATATTCAGCAGTTGTGGCATTTTTGCTTAAATTTAAATTTAAGCAAAAGTATATGTTTCTGAATTCTTTCAATATAAGTTATAGGTACCATTTCTCACCCCTGAATGCTATAGCATGTAAGTCTAAAGAAGGATAATTTCATAATCACACTACTGTTTTCTGTTTGTTTTTTGTTTTTTTTTTAAGAATTATTTTGGGGTCAGCAGTTGGCATAATGGCTATGTCGCTGCACTCCCATGTAGTCAACCATGGTTCAAGTTCTAGACCTGGTGGCTTAAACTCACACCGTGTGCGTGTGTGCTCAAGATCCTGAGAGGAGAATGGAGGAGAAGGGACTACACGTGACCATCCCCCCGGGGGGGGTGATTTCTCACTTTCTGTCTCTCTCTGTCTTTCTGGCAAGCGCACACACCCTATAGCAAAAACCTCTCCCACCACAAAAAAAGAATTATTTCACTTAACTTTATTTCTTTTATTTGTTTTAATTTGACTAGAGAGGGACAGAGTGAGAAAGAAAGAGATAGAGGGGGAAAGTGAGAAAGCAAGCTGCGAGGTCAGGTACTCAAACTGTGGCTGGCCATGTGGGAGTCCAGCACGCTTAACCACCATGCCACTTGCTGGTCCCCCATAATACTGTTTTTTTTTGTTTTTTTTTGTGTTTTTTTTTGAGAGGTTTTCGCTATAGGGCACGTGTGCTCGCCAGACAGACAGAGACAGAGAGACAGAAAGTGAGAAATCACCCCCCAGGGGGAATGGCCACGCTGCAATCCCTTCTCCTCCATTCTCCTCTTGGGATCTTGGGCACACACGCACACGCGTCCAACATGAGTTTTAAGCCACCAGGTCCGGGTCGCAAATTGCGGTCAACTACATGAGAGTCCAGCGACATAACTATTATGCTAACTGCTGGTTCCCATCCATAATACTGTTTTTATATCTGAAGAATTTGTCTATTATATTGAGGCGCACCGGATATATTCATACATAATGACTTGCCGCAAATATTTTTATAGAGCACTGTGGAAGACTTTCTTGATTCTTAAGTTTGTTTATTTATTTATTCCATGAATGAAAGAGATGGACAGAGAAAGAAAAACAAATACAGAACCCCTTACAAGGTCTTTTATTATTATTTTTTTCTTTATTATAGTGTGTGTACATGCCTATGAGAGTGAGGAAAACAGAGAGAAGTATACTCTACAGTCAGTCTGGCCAAGCTGCCATCTTCCTCTCATGTCCTCCAGCCCATTAGATCATGGACACTTGGGTACATGCCTGGCCTGTTTCAGGCTGACCAGGTCAGAGATTCAAACTGCAGTCACCAAGTGGGATCCGGCTTCTCTTGAGCAGTGTGGTACTTACTGCCTCACAGGGCCAGCTCAGGTCACCATGTTCTATCCCCAGTTTCAACCAGCCCAGGTCATGCGGTATGCAAGGTGTACTCAGATCAGCGAAGTCTCCAGATGTGAGACAGCACCCTTTCCATCTGGGTCTGCCTCACGGAACATCATGTTTTACCTCTGCACCCCTGTCAGGCCCCCTCTATGAACTTTTTGAAGTCGCCCTGTATATATATATATTACTGTTTTCTGTTTGTTTTTTGTTTTTTTTTTAAGAATTATTTTGGGGTCAGCAGTTGGCATAATGGCTATGTCGCTGCACTCCCATGTAGTCAACCATGGTTCAAGTTCTAGACCTGGTGGCTTAAACTCACACCGTGTGCGTGTGTGCTCAAGATCCTGAGAGGAGAATGGAGGAGAAGGGACTACACGTGACCATCCCCCCGGGGGGGGTGATTTCTCACTTTCTGTCTCTCTCTGTCTTTCTGGCAAGCGCACACACCCTATAGCAAAAACCTCTCCCACCACAAAAAAAGAATTATTTCACTTAACTTTATTTCTTTTATTTGTTTTAATTTGACTAGAGAGGGACAGAGTGAGAAAGAAAGAGATAGAGGGGGAAAGTGAGAAAGCAAGCTGCGAGGTCAGGTACTCAAACTGTGGCTGGCCATGTGGGAGTCCAGCACGCTTAACCACCATGCCACTTGCTGGTCCCCCATAATACTGTTTTTTTTTGTTTTTTTTTGTGTTTTTTTTTGAGAGGTTTTCGCTATAGGGCACGTGTGCTCGCCAGACAGACAGAGACAGAGAGACAGAAAGTGAGAAATCACCCCCCAGGGGGAATGGCCACGCTGCAATCCCTTCTCCTCCATTCTCCTCTTGGGATCTTGGGCACACACGCACACGCGTCCAACATGAGTTTTAAGCCACCAGGTCCGGGTCGCAAATTGCGGTCAACTACATGAGAGTCCAGCGACATAACTATTATGCTAACTGCTGGTTCCCATCCATAATACTGTTTTTATATCTGAAGAATTTGTCTATTATATTGAGGCGCACCGGATATATTCATACATAATGACTTGCCGCAAATATTTTTATAGAGCACTGTGGAAGACTTTCTTGATTCTTAAGTTTGTTTATTTATTTATTCCATGAATGAAAGAGATGGACAGAGAAAGAAAAACAAATACAGAACCCCTTACAAGGTCTTTTATTATTATTTTTTTCTTTATTATAGTGTGTGTACATGCCTATGAGAGTGAGGAAAACAGAGAGAAGTATACTCTACAGTCAGTCTGGCCAAGCTGCCATCTTCCTCTCATGTCCTCCAGCCCATTAGATCATGGACACTTGGGTACATGCCTGGCCTGTTTCAGGCTGACCAGGTCAGAGATTCAAACTGCAGTCACCAAGTGGGATCCGGCTTCTCTTGAGCAGTGTGGTACTTACTGCCTCACAGGGCCAGCTCAGGTCACCATGTTCTATCCCCAGTTTCAACCAGCCCAGGTCATGCGGTATGCAAGGTGTACTCAGATCAGCGAAGTCTCCAGATGTGAGACAGCACCCTTTCCATCTGGGTCTGCCTCACGGAACATCATGTTTTACCTCTGCACCCCTGTCAGGCCCCCTCTATGAACTTTTTGAAGTCGCCCTGTATATATATATATTTTTTTTTAATTTTCTACATTAATTCACCATACACCATCACAACACACCAATGAATTTTCCATCCAAAATACACTGTGCATTGGTTCCAGTCGCCCTGTATATTAAAAATGAAGTAATACATAGTTAAACCTTAAAGGGCATAAAACTTTAAAATATGAGATCTAAAAATGTTACTGCCCTTCTTAGGTGAAACTTAATTCTCTTGCTTTGAAAAAAATCCTTTGATTCTGTTGGAATTGCCTACAGATTGATTGTAACATGTATAAATTATGAATTTAAAATTTTTAAATGGAATCAAAGCATTGTAGGGTCATAACTTGTATACATTGTATATAGTTTTTAAAAATAATTATTTAATTACATTTTATTTATTACTATTATTTCTTAATTTGACCAGAGAGAGAGGAAGAGAGAGAGGGAAAGGGAGAAAGCAAGCCATCAGCGCCTGAACTTAAACTGTGATCGACCATGTGGGAGTCCAGCATCTTAGCTACCATGCCATCTGCCAGCCTCACTACATACATTTTAAACAAGGCCAAAGCAACCTATTTTTTAATCCACCAGTGCATTTAAAGATATAATGTATTTACATATGCTGGATCAGCCCATGGCCTGATGGTTAAGGAAGCCAGATTTCACATGACTGACTGTTCAAATCCTTGACCTGGTGTCTTAAGAAACACATTAGGCGTGTGTGTGTGTACATAAAGTTTTGCCAGAATGGAGAAATGGAGGAGCAGGGATTGTGGTATGACCACACCTCATTGAAGGGTGTTTTCTTCTTCCTGTCTGTCTGGCAAGCACAGTGTACCCTCTGGCAAATTTTAAAAAGTAAATAGATAAAACATTTGCCAGGCTCTCGAAAGAGTAAATTGGTAAAGAGCTTATCCTTAAAAGGGGCACTGGGTGAGTTTAGAGGCCTAAGAAATGTCATACTAGTGCTAACTAACATGAGTCAGTTACACGTTTTGCCTATTAATGATCAATTTGGTTTCTTTGTTTTGCATCGTACTTGTCTTAGGTGTAAGTGCTGACAAGGTTGGAATTGAAGCTGCTGAAATGCTATTAGCAAATCTTAGACATGGTGGTACTGTGGATGAGTATCTACAAGACCAGGTAATGACACTTTCAGGATAAAAACTTTCTAGCTTTTTTTTGTTAGACTTGAATATTTGATAGTTAAACTTAATATAAACTTTAATCATTGACTTTCAGAAAATGATTAGGAAGTCCTTCCTCAATTATTTTTTTAAAGTATTCCTACAGTTCCAACTGTAAGAGAGTGTGCTGGTTGATGGTACTATTCAGTAAGTTGAGGCCACATGGGAGTCTGAGATTTAATTTCCCAGCCCCCTGTAAAAAGTCAGGTGTGGGGATGCATGCCTCCTAGCTACTTTGGAGGTTGAGGCAGGACAATTGCAGCAAGATTCTATCTAAAAAAAGAAGCAGCAGCATTCTTCTGGAATTTATGTTCCTCAGATTTTAGTCTTCATTGTACTTGATTTGTTTACAGCATTTAGCACAACTAATCACTCCTTCCTTTTTGAAATACTATCTTCTCTTGGTTTCTGAAATACAGTTATTTTCCCAGCTCACTGGCCATATATTCCTATGCTAGTTTGTCGTCTTCATCTCCTCAACTTCTACATTTTCAACAGGTTCAGGTTTATGCCCCTTTTTTTTTTTTCGGTCTACATTTACTCCCTCAGTTATTTTGTCCAGTCTTATGGCTTAAGTACCATGTGTGTGCTGACAATTGCACATTCCTATCACCACTAGCCCAGGCTTTCTCCTTAACGGTGTACTCATTTGTCCTCTATGCCTGTCAGCACCTCCACTTGTACATGTCATAGACCTCTCAAACTTAACACAGCCACTCATACTGAAAAACGCTATTGAACATTTCCAAATAGGTCTTTTCTATGGTCTGCTACTTAACTTCAAATTGGCAGGGTGTGTTTAGAAATGTATTGTCAAGGGACTGGCAGGTGGTGTGGTGGTTATGGTGTTGGACTTCCACATGGCCGACCATGGTGCGAGTCCCATACCTGGGTGGCTTACTTTCTCACCCTCTCTCTCTTTGTGTCTCTTTCTGGTCAAATTAAAGGATAATAATAATAAATAAAATAAAATAAGTAATTCTTAAGAAAAGGAGATGTATTGTTGAGATTTCTTGACCAGTGTTTTCAGACAGTTTTCCTTGTTTCTGTTTTTTTTTTTTCTTTTTGCCCAGGTCTGCTGTATATTTCAGTGATTCTGTAATAGTCTATTTGTTCACCTGTTAAAATGTAATTTTAGAATGGAATAACTTTGTCATACTTTTTAAATGCCAGTTTGCAGAACTAGTTGGTCTAATTGAATATATTAACTTTCAACTCCAGTTTTTTTGGAGTTTTTTAGAGGTTTTTGCTATAGGGTGTGTGCACTCACCAAAAACTCAGAGACAGAGAGACAGAAAGTGAGAAATCAGCCACCAGGGGGGATGGCCATGCTGCAATTCCTTCTCCTCCATTCTCCTCTCAGGATCTTGGGCAAACACGCACACATGCCCGTCATGAGTTTTAAGCCACCTGGTCTGGGACTCGAACCGTGGTTGACTACATGGAAGTCTAGCGACATAGCCATTACACCAACTGCTGGTCCCTCAACTCCATATTTTTATCCTGTTTAAAAATTATGCATAATCTGGGACCAGCAGGTGGCATAATGGCTATGTCGCTGGACTCCCATGTAGTTGACTGCTGTTTGAGTCTCGGATTCAGCAGCTTAAAACTCAGGCTGAGTGCATGTGTGTGTATGCCCCAAATCCAAAGAGAAGAATGGAGGAGAAGGGATTGTGGTGTGGTCATTCCCCCTGGGGGTTGATTTCTCATTTACTATCTTTGTCTCTCTCCGGTGAGCATACACACCCTAGAGGAGAAATCTCTCTCTCAAAAAAATTACATAATCCATATTTTATTCTTACACAGTAATTTTTGTAATTCTGTCATTTGAACATCTACCAAATATTCCTGTACTATATCACAGACTTTAGATAACACAGGTTTATCATCCTTAGATGATGTAGTACAGAAATGCTTGGTAGAAGTTCACAATATAGAATTACATGGAAATTCCTTTTTTTTTTTTTGGAATTAAAATACAAGTTTATTTCGGTACAAGAAATTTTCTAAATGAATATATTTTTTTCTTTTCTTCCTTTCTTTCCTTAATTGCTAGAGGGCTTGTGTGTGCTCTCCAGGGAGACAGAAAGGGAGAAAACACCCCCTAATGGGGTATGGTCATGCCATAATCCCTTCTCCATTTCTTATTTTTTTTGGAGAGGTTTTTTTGCTATAGGGCACGTGCGCTCGCTAGACAGACAGAAAGCGAGAAATCACCCCCCAGTTGGGATGGCCACACCACAATCCCTTCTCCTCCATTCTCTTCTTGGGGTCTTGGGCACACATGCACACGCGCCCGGCTGGAAATTCCTTTTTAACTATTTTAATTTAGTCAAGTATTTTCATTATGGACAGCAGTGAAGTATAACTCCAAATATGAGTAAATGTGTGAGGTTTTTTTTTTTGTCTCTCTTTTTTTTTTTCAATAGCTGATTGTTTTCATGGCACTAGCCAATGGAGTTTCCAGAATAAAAACAGGACCAGTCACCCTCCACACGCAGACAGCTATACATTTTGCTGAACAACTAGCAAAGGTGAGTGTCCCATCAGCAAAAGTAACTGATTTTGTTTATAGTTAATTTGAGATTAAATTAAAAGACAGAAGATGTAATAGTTACCATAATTGTCCACACTCACTAAGTACGTCTGTGTGGCAGACACTGACCTAACAGCAATTTATCTGAGTCGTCATACTCTGCATAACTATTCCAGGTGGCTAAGCATTATTATTGCCATTTTACATCTGCGTAAGTGAGGCAGAGAGAGATAGTACATTTTTCTAGGCCACATAGTTTCTTGGTGATAGAACTGGGGTTTGAGCAAACTCGGGAAAGCATACTGCATTATGATCACTGTGTACTTCCACCTTAGTAAGAGTGTTTCTGTGGGTACTGTGAAGGGAAATCACCATGGATTCATAGCTGGCTGTGGATAGATATTGATATAAATTAAAAGAAAGTTTTTTCCTTCTGATTCTATTCGTAAAATAAAATACTTACTGAAATTCTTTTTAAAAAAAAGAATATTTATTTAATTAATTTATAAAATTTTATTTATTAATTATTTTAATTTGACTAGAGAGAGACATGGGGTGGAGGAGCAAGAAAACAAGCCACCAGGTTCAGGATTCAAACCATGTGGGAGTATCCAGCACCTTAACCACCATGCCACCTCCTAGCCCCAGAATACTTACTGAAATTCTTTTTAAAAAAAAGAATATTTATTTAATTAATTTATAAAATTTTATTTATTAATTATTTTAATTTGACTAGAGAGAGACATGGGGTGGAGGAGCAAGAAAACAAGCCACCAGGTTCAGGATTCAAACCATGTGGGAGTATCCAGCACCTTAACCACCATGCCACCTCCTAGCCCCAGAATACTTACTGAAATTCTAATATCCACCAGTCCTTTAAATTTGAAAGAGTAGACTTAAAATTTTTAGTGAAAAGGGATTTATCATTGTATAAGCACAAATACATACCTTTCTACAGGATTCTTATTTATTTAACTTTTTCTGCCATAGGGTGAGGGTGCTCATCAGAGACAAAGAGATATAGAGAGAGGAAAAGTGAGAAATTACCCCCTGAGGGGATGGCCACACTGCAATCCCTTCTCCTCCATTCTCCTCTCAGGACTTTGATCACCCGCACACACATGTCCAACGTTGTGTTCAAACCATTGGCCCAGGAATTGAAACGTAGTCACCCTTATGGGAATTCAGCGCCTTAACTCCAAACCACCTCCTGGCCCCCAGGAATCTTAGTTTTCAACAGATGATTAATATGTATGTTACATCATGAAATGAATACAGTTTTTTATTAAAAATTTAGAAAATAGAGGGGAAGGCCTGCCTATAATTCCCCCTTGCCTATAAAACTGCAGTTTATATTTAGGTATTTTCCGCCTCTCTTAAATCATTTCTCTTTGTATTTTTTTCAGTTAATACATATAGCTTCTTCTTTTTTTTTAAGATTTATTTATTTATTTATTTCCATTTGTTATTATTATCTTTTAATTTTTGCCCAGACAGAGACAGAGAGAGAGAAAGGGAAAGCAAGAAGGGAAGCTGTCAGGTCCAGGACCTGAACCATGGTTGGCCATATGGCAATCCAGTACCCCTAACCACCATGCCACCTGCTGGTCCCCGTATAGCTTCCTTCTATTTTTGCCTCCCACCCCCCCCAGTAGTGTGGCATATTTTCATTTTGCTATATTCTTTATAATATAATTTTCTTTCTTTTTTTTTGGAGAGGTTTTTGCTATAGGGTGTGTGCGCTCGCCAGACAGACAGAGAGAGACAGAGAGACAGAAAGTGAGAAATCACCCCCTGGGGGGATGGCCACGTTGCAATCCCTTCTCCTCTATTCTCCTCTCGGGATCTTGGGCACACATGCACACACGCCCGGCGTGAGTTTAAAGCCACTGAGTTTGGGACGTGAACCGCGGTCAACTATGTGGGAGTTCAGCGACATAGCCATTACGCTAACTGCTGGTCCCATTTTGCTATATTCTTTATAATATTATTTTATAAAGGAACAAAATTTATTCCATTTTACGAGGAAAGGTGCTAAACTTAGGCATTTTTTAAAGTTAGAAACTAATGCACACTAGCAAAAAAAATCAAGCATTATAGAACGGTACCAAATACAAAGCCACTATTACTCCACCATTTGTGTAACTCTTAGTAACACGTACAAGTTGAGTATTCCTAGTTCAAAAATTTGAAATCCAAAATGATGCACAACTCAAAACATTTTAGCAATAGCATAATGTCACAAGTGAGAAATTCCACATCTGACTTCATGTGAGGTGTTACAGTCAATCCTGCATTACAGAAATACTGTGTACAATTACCTTCAGACCAGGTGTATAAGGTATATATAAAATGTAAGTTTATTTCAAATATCAGTTCATTCCCATTTTCCAAATATGCAAGTATTCCAAAATTGAAAAAATCTGAAGTTCAAAACTCTTCTCCCAGGGCCAGCAGGTGGTATGGTGGCTAGGGTGCTGGACTCCCACATGGCCGACTGTGTTTTGAGTCCTGGATATGGTGGCTTGCTTTCTCACTTTCCCTCCCTCTTTCTCTCTGTAGTAAATGCACATGCCCTGTAGCAAAATAAATAAATAAAGAACATTAAATAAAATTAAATAAATTATTCTTTAAAAAAAAACACTCCTCTTTCAACCATTTCTCTCTCTCTCCCTCTTTTTTTAAGAATTATTTAATTTAATTAATTAATTTATTTATTAATTCACCAGAGAGAAAGTGAGAAAGCAAGCCACCAGGTCCGGGACTCAAACTGTGGTTGGCCATGTGGGAATCCAGCACCTTTAACCACCACGCCACTTGCCAGCCCCAGGAAAATTATATTTGATGTCAAAAGAGTTAACTCTTTTTATTATTCTAATTATACTATATGTATTTTAATAATTATTTTATTTAACTTTATTTATTTATTTAAATTTGACCAAAGAGGGACAGAGTGAGAATGAGAGAGAGAGAGAAAGTGAGAAAGCAAGCTGCCAGGTCCAGGATTTGAACTATGGTCAGCCATGAGGGAATCCAGCACCCTTAACCACCAGGGTACCTGCTGGCCCCCTAATTATGCTATATTTGTAACTGTTACTTGTGTGTCTCCCCTGGTAGATTGACTTCCTTGATAGGCCCAAATTTTATTCATTATACTCTTCACTTCTTTTTTTAAATATGTTGCCACAGGTTGCATGTACTCTCCAGAGAGAGAGACAGACAGACAGAGAGAGGAAAAGAGAAATCACCTCACAGAGGGGATGTCTATGCTGCAGACCCTTCTCCATTTTCCTCTTGGGATTTTGGTCAGGCTTGCACAGGTACCCAGTGTGATTTTCAAGCCACCAAGTCGGACTTGAACTGCGGTCAGCTATGTGGGAGTCCAGTGCCTTAAACTACTACACCATGTGCTGGTCCTTATATCAATAGTTATATCAATAGTTCTTTGTTATATATTAAACACTTTGAAGTGACTCTGTAATGCAAAGTGCGTGCCCTGGATTATATAGCTCTCGTTTCTTGTTCAACTTTGTTGTGTTGTAACAGGGCAAGTTAGGACAAGTTTCTTCATTGTTATATGCCTCGGTACAGATAATCCATCTGTGAAATCAGAGGCTCGAGCGAGGTGCTCCCTTAAGGTGCCTTCCAACTCAAAATGTTTGCGGTTGTAAGTGGGTTTATATTTATACAAGAAATGAGTTCCATAAAATTGTTAACTCATGTTTCACCTTTATGTAATTCTTGTCATATGAAAAAAAGTATGTAGTTATCTAGCTCAGAATGAAGTGTTTATTCATTCAAAAGTAATTTGAAGTGTCCACCATGTGTCAGTATTCTGTCACTTCTGAACTCAAAAGAATTTGTAAACATTACTATTTAGTAAAACCTTAGAGTGGTGGTTTTCAAATTGTATTTCAAAGAATTTTGAGATTTCAGGCGTACTTGAACACCCTTTGCCCAAACTCAGCTAGCCTACTCACTTGTTTTGATTTTAGTTCAGTTTGTTAAAATGAATCATACTTGGAATCAGCAGACGGCGACATGGTACCTTGTTGGACTCCCATGTAGTCACCACAGTTCCAGACCCGGTGACTTAAACTCACCATGGGCAGAGACCAGCAGATGGCATAATGGTTACTGACTCCCATGTAGTCAACTGTGGTTCAAGTCCCAGACCCAGTGATTAAAACTCATGCCAGGGGTGGGGCTGGCAGGTGATGGGGTTGTTAGGATGCTACACTCCCACATGGCCGACCTCGGTTCAGGTCCGGGACCTGGAGGCTTGCTTTCTCACTCTCCCTCTCTGCCTCTCTGTCTCTCTCTGGTCAAATTGAATAATAATAATAATATATAATAAATAATTTTAAAATTAAAAAAAAAAAAAACCTAATCCCAGAAGGACCAGTAGATGATGGAATGGTTATGTTGCTGGGCTCCCACGTGGTCAACTGTGATTCGATTCTCAGA
>NW_006206544.1:4883962-4897805 GCF_000334495.1 Tupaia belangeri chinensis
ATGGGGGTCCAGCAACATAGTTATTACCCCAACTGCTGGTCCCTAGTGGCTTGCTTTCTCACTCTCCCTCTCTTCCTCTGTCTCTCTCTGGTCAAATTGAATAATAATAATAATAATAATAATAATAAATTAAATGAAATAAATCTTAAAATAAAGAAAAAAATCTTCACCCCAGAAGGACCAGCAGATCGTGTAATGGTTATATCTGTTGACTTCCACATAGTGGACCACTGTTCGAGTCCCAGACCTGGTGCCTTAAAATTCACTCTGGGTGCGTGTACATCCGTGCCCAAAATCCCAAGAGGAGAATGGAAGAGAAGGGATTATGGCATGACTATTTCCCTTGGGTGACTTCTGCCTCTCTGTCTCTCTGGCAAGTGCATGTGTGCTATAGCAAAAATCTCTCTCTAAAAAATTTAATAAAACAAGAAAACTCCCGGCCCTGGGTAGGTGTGCATGCATGCCCAAAATCCCAAGAGGAGAATGGCAAAGGGATTGTGTGGCCATCCCCCCATGAGGGTGGTTTCTCACTTTCTGTCTCTCTGTCTCTCCAGCAAGCACACGTACCTTGTAGTAAAAATCCCTGACCCCCCCAAAAAACTTAGAAGAACTAACGCCAGGCACATGTGCATGCATGCCCAAGATCCCAAGAGGAGAATGGAGACGGGATTATGGTGTGGCCATCCCCCCCAGGAGTGATTTCTCATTTTCTCTCTGTCACTGACAAGTGCATGTACCCTATAGCGAAAATATCTCTCTTAAAAAAAAAATGCATTTGCTAAAATCCTGTTGGGTGTACCTGTTTATCTGTCTATGGATGTCCTTCTCCCCCTCTTTGTTTTATTTACTCATGAAAAGGATAAACTGATAAATGATGTTAAAAAAAATGCATTTGATAATAACTCCCTGCCTACTTAAGCAGGTATATAGCGTCTTCCCACTGTTGCTCTTCATATTTCTTCTATTTAATCTATATTAAATAATTCTTCTGGTTCCAGGCTAAATTTACTGTGAAGAAATCAGAAGATGAAGAAGATGCCTCAAAAGACACTTATATTATTGAGTGCCAAGGAATTGGGATGACAAATCCACATCTGTAGAGTATTTCCCTCTTAAGTGATACCTATGTGTTATATTGCACTAATTCATAAATACTACAAATCGATCTGTAGGGAATAACTTATTAAAGGACTACAGTGTTCTAGATTTCCTGAGAATGCATCTTGAAATTAATCTCACTTTGAATATCTCTGAAATATGGACAATGAAATATAAAGAGATGGTAGATATGTATGATAGCTGATTTCAATATTAAAGCATTGAAATAAAATATTCTTAATACCTGGGGTAAGTGTGTTTCTTTTTAATGTAATAAGTCACATCAGGGATATAGATCTCCTCATATTTTGTGTATAATTCCAGTGTTTGCTGAACTTTGATCTAAAATATAAGGAGACTACTTTATGCAAATGTACTTGCTGTGTTAATAATAGCATTTATAAATAGGCATTGTCTTATTCTAATTATGTGTACTTTCGACCTAGCGGATACTTGTTTAAATATTTCTTGAATTTAAATCTCTTGAATATATTTTCAAAGCCAATTAGTGTTGCAAAATCTTAACTTTAATAGATTTAGCCAAATTTAGCTCCAGAAATGTTTTTGTTTGGCTTGTGTGATATTAAACAATAATTGAGTGCCTTTAGAGCGGAATGTGCTTTCATCAGTCCCTGTTATCTTACCCCCAGCCTGCTTCCACATTTAGATTGCTGGTCTCTGTAGGCTGTTGAGACTGTGACTCAGAGCAAATCAGTTTCATATATCTACTCAATATGCCATACTGAGATATAGGGAGAAACTTATTAAAACTTTGTTTATTTTAGATCTTATCCATTGATTATTGATTAGTAATTTCTCGCTTTCTGTTTCTCTGTCTTGCTAGCGAGCACACACACCCTATAGCAAAAGTCTCTAACAAATAAATAAATAATAGTCCAAGCTATAGATGCAGAGGATAGTATTCTAATACATTCAGAGAGCCCTAAATTCATCCAAATGGAATAGTATACTGAAAAAAAAATTGTTCCACATACATGGCCTTGGACAGATGAGTTGAATTTATTTTAAACGTGGGGCCAGCAGATGGCTTAGCAGTTACATCACTGAACTTCCATATGGCCGACTTTGGTTTGAGTCCCAGACCCAGTGGCTTGAAAATCACACCAGGCACATGTATGTGTGTGTCTGAGATCCTGAGAAGAGAATGGAAGAGAAGGGATTGCACCATGGTCATACCCCCAGTGGGTGCTTTCTCACTTCTCCCCTCACTATTTCTTTTTTGGGGGGAGAGTTTTTGCTATAGGGCACGTGCACTCGCCAGATAGACAGAGACAGAAAGTGAGAAATCACCCCCCGGGGGGATGGTCACACCACAATCCTTTCTCTCAGGATCTTGGGCACGCACGCACACGCGCCCGGCGTGAGTTTAAAGCCACCGGGTCCGGGACGCGAACTGTGGTCGACTACGTGGGAGTCCAGCGACATAGCCATTACACTAACTGCTGGTCCCCCACCCCACTATTTCTGTCTCTCTCTCTCTCTGGTGAGCGCACAAAATAAATAAATAAATAAATAAATAAATAAATAAATAAAATTTACTTTAAAGGTGATGAAGATGTTATTCCTTGCTATTTGTATATTCACAAATTGGGTATGTTTTATAAGATCATTTTAATAGCAGTTCAGATAGGACATCTTTCTTTTTTTAGAGTAAATACTGGTTGAGGGATTGCAGTAAATTTTAGGATCTTCAGACTGATGTAATTTTTGGTGCTTCTGATAGGGTGTGCCAGCATTGTTAAAGAGGTGGGTTGGAGTGCAGAGAATAGGAATTTGTGAGTGAGAAATTTGAGTTCAGCACTGTACACGGTGAGTTTATGATTAATCTTGGCCTAGGTATGTCAGTATTTCTGAGTCTCGGCTAAGGTAAAGCAAAGATTAGACTGCTGCAAATAAATTGCTGTTAAGTGCTACACGTGACTTGAATTTCTATTTTCTCAAAACAGAATACTATTCCTGTTCCTATTCTGTATCTGAAATTCTATTGCAATATGCTTGTTTGTTGTAGACCATCAATTTCAAGTAATTCTGTTTGACACTATGTACAACAGTCTTTAAGAATATTCCTTAGGGGCCGGCCCCATAGCCTAAAGATTAAGGCAGGTAGATCACACATGGCCAACCACGGGTCGACTCCTGGCCCCCAGTGGCTTTGGCCACAGGCGTGTGTGTGTGTTGGCATCCCCCAAGACCAGGGATGGAGAAATGAGGTGGGATTATGGTGTGACCATATCTGACTGGGGTCTACTTTCTCCCCAGCTATCTCTCAAGCACATGTACCCTCTGACAATGGAAAAAAAAAAAAAACTATTTAAATCAGTGACCACAAATGGTGTTCACACCATTGTAATTTCACAAAACCTTTCCATGAGTTTCAGGTTTGAAGACATCAGAAAGTTTTAGAGAGTTGGTTTCCAAATTTCTCTACTTATAATATGTTCTTCTAAAATTGAGCTAGTTGAAGTCAAGGTAGGGCTTTGCAGCTTCTCTTTCACAATCCCTCCTTCTCACAAAAGAAAAGTTCATTTTTTACCCATTATAATCTTGGCTATTGGTGTATTTCTCCATTGTACAAGAAAATCTTCAGGGACCAAATAAAGGGATGGTTTGGCTCTGAAAAGCCTACTCAAACTAAGATAGGAACCTGCATCTTAGTTGTCTGTTTGGGTGATTTTTTATTTTTTAAAGAAAATTTTGCTGTCGGGTGCATGCACTTGCGGAGAGAGAAAACAAAAGCAAGAAATCACCCCCTGGAGGCGGTAGCCACACCACAATCCCTTCTCTATTCTCTTAGAATTTGGGACATTTACATGCACCCACAGTGAGTTGTTTTTTTTTTTTTTTTTGGAGAGATGTTCACTGTAGGGCGCGTGAGCTTGCCAGACAGACAGAGAGAGACATAGAGACAGAAAGCGAGAAATCGAGAAATCACCCCCCAGGGGGGATGGGCCCGCCGCAATCCCTTCTCCTCCATTCTCCTCTCGGGATCTTGGGCACGCACGCACGCACACGCGCCCGGCGTGAGTTTTAAGCCACCGGGTCCAGGACACGAACCGCGGTCGACTACGTGGGAGTCCAGCGACATAGCCATTACGCTAACTGCTGGTTTCCCCCACAGTGAGTTTTAAGCCTTTGGGTCCAGGACTCTTACTGTGGTTGACTATGTGGGAAACCAGTGATGTACCCATTACGCTATCTGCTGCTCCCTGTTCTGTATTATTTTAAGCAATGAGGAGAACACTTCAGTATTTACTTCTGTTATGTCAATATTGTATCATTAAATGAAGTTTTAAAATTATTATTAGGAGAAACATCCAAAGGCAGTCAGAATGTTTAAATCCGGGGCCAGCAGGTGGTGGTGTGGCTAATGGTACTGGACTCCCACATAGTCGATTGTGATTTGAGTCCTAGACTTGGTGTCTTGCTTTCTCACTATTCCTCTCTTTCACTGGCCCTCTCTGGAAAAATCAAACTAAATAAAGTTAAATAAAATAATTATTTTAAATCTTTTTTTTTTCTTTAACTTAGTAAGCATTTTTTTAAAAATGTTTATTTTGGGGCCGGCAAGTGGTATGGTGGTTAAGGGTGCTAGACTCCCACATGGCTGACTGTGGTTGAGTCCCGGACCTGGCAGCATGCTTTCTCACTTTCTCTCTCTCTCTCACGCTGTCCCTCTCTGGTCAAATGACAGTACATAAATAAATAAAGTGAAATAAAATAATTCTTTAAAATATATTTATTTCTTCTATGAGCAACGGAGACAAAGAGACACACAGCACCCCAATAGGGATTTTTTTTTTTTATTTAGTTTTTGCTATAGCACATGTGTGCTTGTCAGAGAGAGACAGAGAAAGAGGGAAAGTGAGCAGTCACCACCTGGGTAGGGGGGACAGGGGATGGCCACACCATAATCACTTCTCTGTTTTCCTCTCTGGAGTTTGAGCATGCATACACCCATTGTCTGGCATTATTCTCAAGCCACCAAATCTGGGACTTGAACCGCAAAGCTGTCCATATAGGATCCAGCGCCTTAACTTCCATACCACTTGCTGGTCCCCCATAAGGTCTCGATGCTGCGACCCACATCCTAGCCTTTAGCCAGCCTGGGATTGGGGCAGAGGCATGCCTGGCATATTCCAGAAGCTCTCCAGACTTGAACTGTGGATCTTACCATGTGGATTGCTTCACAGAGTATCATGTGTTACCACTGTGCTACAATCTGACTCTTAAAATTCTTTTTAGGAAGTTGTGACCAAAAATATTTGAAGACAACTGTGTTCAGTTATGATGAGAAAGTGAAGTTGTTAATTGAATATCCTGGTTTTCTGGTTTTTTTTTTTTTTAAGATTTATTTTATTTTATTTATTTTTATTCTTCAATTTGACCTGAGACAGAGATAAAACAAGCCACCAGGTCCAGGACTCAAACTGCTGTCAGCCATGTAGGAGTCCAGCACCTTCACCACCACGCCACCTGCTGGGCCCCCTGCTTTTCTTATGTTTAGCCATAGTGCTGTCCAAGTAGAACTTTATAGTGATGAAAATGTACGGTAGTTTTCCTCTCCAGTAATAAACCCATTAGCCATATGTGGGCAGGAGGAGATTTTGCTAATGTAACTTCTAAAGTGTCTCTTTAGGGTGAACAGTTGTGAAAGCATTATTTTGGTGATCAATTGAGGCTTGAAAAGTGACTAGCATAACTGAGAAAATGAATTTTAAGGGACCAACAGTTAGCGTAATGTCTGTCGCTGGACTCCCATGTAGTCGACTGCGGTTCGAGTCCTGGACCCGGTGGCTTAAAACTCATGCTGGGCGTGTGTGCGTGTGTGCCCAAGATCCCCAGAGGAGAATGGAGGAGAAGGGATTGTGGCGTGGCCATCCCCCCTGGGGGGTGATTTCTCGCTTTCTGTCTCTTTTTCTCTCTATCTATCTATAGCAAAAACCTCTCCAAAAAAAAAAAAAAAACGAATTTTAATTTCACTGCATTTTAATTAACTGAAATAACTACATATGGCTAGTGGCTACTTTATTGGACAATGCAAGCTACAAAGTATCATGATCTTTGTCTTGATACTGTTTTTAGATTTTATGTCATCCTCTCTTACCATACTGAGAAGGAATATTTCAGGAAAATTATTCAGAGTAGATCTTGAGGGTTTGGGTGTTTCCATGTTAATAAGGCTTATTTTCCACTCACTCCCCAGGAGAAAACAGGATTGCCCTGAACATTTCCAGTATGTTTTTCACACTTACTTGTTCTTGAAGAAGAGTCATTAACCTGGCTGACGAGAGCCTGAGTGCCATCAGCCTGCAGCCCCCTCCACCCTCGCAACTGCCACAGCTCTGGCCGCAAAGGAGGTACGAGAGAGGACTCCCTCCGGGCTTCTGCCGGTCTCCTCCGGGAAAAGGCACTATTGTAACACAGAGTTTTTCAGACAGACTCGTGAGCAACTGCTAGTTTGCTCAGCCTTCATCGACAGTCCTCGTTCCCCACTGGCAGGTCCTAGCCTTCATGTAAGCGGAGGTGGTGTCATGACTTAGACCTCAGGTCCCAGCTCTCTTGTTCTCCAATCCAGCTTTACCAGAGAGCCACTATTCTGGATGTCACCGGCTTCCCAGTTAGTTCTGTAAGTGTTCTTTATTGGTAAGAACCTAGAGGGCAGGAGGCGATGTTGCTAACGTAACTCCTAAAGTGTCTCTTTAGGGTGAACTATTGTGAAAGCATTATTTTGGTGATCAATAAAATAATCAGACTCGTGGTGGTGGTGGTGGTGGTGGTGGTGTGATTTCTCTTGGTTTGTCTTCCTTCGTACCATAAAATTAGTGTGGCATTTGGTTTTTGTCTGGGTTTTGGTGTGTGCTGCTTCAGTAGCTCTGAATTAGAGCTGACTGACGGGCGTGCATGATGCGTTTCTTCAGCCAGGCCTCTGGGCCCCTGCAGGCATTTTTCCAAAGGAGAGTGGGGGTTGGTGGGAGAATACTCAGGGACTCTACTACAAAGTAAAAAGAAAAGAAAAAAAAATCCAAGTGAAGTTGAATAAAGTGAACATTAAGTGTAGCAGTGGAGGGAAAAAGATAATACGTGGTTTTTGCAGAGATGACTGGGGTGGGATAGACCCACAGCCTCTGGAGATTTCCAAAGGACTGTTTTCTCTTTCAGCAGTAGCACCCCCTCTTCCCTTCCCATCCTGATCCCTGCAGATACCATCTGTGGTCATAACTGGGCACCAGTGTGGCTCCCTCCTGTCACATCCTCAGAGGCTGAGCACAGGCAGCAGCTGTGTAGGATGTCCCTGGGAGGACACAACCTCCTGGGCCACCATGTGGAGCTGCAGTGACCCGAAGCCACTGTGGCCCAAATACATGCAAAGTATATACGCTGGCCTGTAAATGGTTAGAGAAATTGGAATTCAGGGAGTGGAACTACTGAGGCAACTGTTCCTAACACAGTCCATCCCACCAATTACCCATGGGGCTTATTTTTGTTTTTCTGCTATGAGTCTTTGTGGTTCCCATAGTTAGTTATGGTGAAAATACTAATAGTGATATTTTACCTGGCTATAAGCGTTTGTAACTGTCAGGGTTCAGTCAGGAAAATAGAAACCATATTTGATAGTACAAACAAAGGTGGTCTGAACAGGAAGTTAGTAGTTGTTGGAGGGCTGAAAGAGCAGAAGAGATATTGAGAAAACCAGAAATTAATAACGTCCGGAAAGCAGTTAATCAAGGGTGGTAGGTGTCGTGGTGGTTAAGGTGTTAGACTCCCACATGGCTGACTATGGCTTGGGTCTCAGACCTGGTGACTTGCTTTCTCACTTTCCCTCTCTCTCTCCTTTGTTTCTCTCTGTACGAATTAAGATTATAATAATAAAACCAAATAATTCCTCTTTTTTTAAGAGAGATTTTTGCTATAGGGCATGTGCTCTTGCCGGAGAGACAGAAGGCAAGAAACCACCTCCCTCCCCGGGGATAGCCAAGCCTCAGTCCCTTTTCCTCCATTCTCCTCTTGGAATCATGGGGACACACGCACACGCATCCGGCGTGAGTTTTAAGCTGCCAGGTCTGGGACTTGAACCACAGTCAATTACATGGGAGTCCAGCAACATTACATCATCTGCTAGTCCTTCAAATAAATCATTCTTAAAAACAAAACAAACAAAAACAGTTAATCCCCTCAGGGATGGAGAAGTAAAAGGTAAGAGTGGCGTTAACCATGATCAGATCTCAAGAAGGGGTATACTTTAGTGCTGGCGAGGAGCCGGAACATTGCAGCTGGTACTCGGACTGCTAAGGTGGGTGCCACCTGGCAGGTGCTTGCATGGTTCAGGTGGCATGGCCCCACAGGTGACAGAGCACAGTGGGGCTCATAAGGCTACTGCCCTGGGGCACCGGGCAGGGCCGTGACAGTGCTGAAAGAAGCCTGGAGCCTGCTCATCCCTGCTGCTGCTGCTGCTACTGCAATCTGAGGGAACTGGAAGAAGGAACTGTCCTTTCTCCCTTCCTGCCTCTCTCTTTCCAAGCTCCACCCAGGGCTTCCCTTTGGTAGAACCCCTAGCCAGAAGCCAGGTGGTGAGGGAGCCTGGAAACTAGCTTCCACAGCTGAGTGTCATGGAACAGTTTCGAAAAGTGTGCTTGGGGCTGAGAGTCAACAACTAGTGGAATCTGTCCTTTTGGTCATTCGGAATCTATTTGCAAGTTTCTGTCTTACAAAACAATAGCATCTATTTGCTTTTGCCATACAAGATACAACTATGCTTTTTACAAAGATATTACCATCCTCTTCCTTAAAAGAAAGTCCTCAAGTTTCAACAGTGACCATAGCTATGTTCAGATCATGTTTGTTTTACTCAATCCCATCTGAATATTTGTTTTTTTAATTTTAATTTAATTTTATTTATCATCATTATTATTTAATTTGACCAGAGAGAGAGGGAAAATGAGAAAACAAGCCACCAGGTCTGGGATTTGAACAGTGGTCAACCATGTTGGAGTCCAGCACCTTCACCACCATGCCACCTGCAGGGTCCCCCCTACTTGAATATTCTAACGTAAATTAAATTGTACAGCAAACCACCAAAAAGTCCTCCTATCAATTAAGGGGGATGATGAAGTAGAAGGGACAGGTAAATATACATACATATACATCCTTGTGGAGTTGATCCAAACCTTCACTATCAGAGGGTCAAAATTTTAGTGGTCTGTCTTTTGGGCATTGCTGCAGTTTTACCTCAATGTAAACTACTGGATTTGATGGGATTCAGAGCCATCTCAGAGAATGATTTGGGTTTCAGGCAATCTCCCTACGCTGGGATTGCAGCAGCCACTCCATTCATCCTTAGTAATGGGAGCAATTGGCCCAGCAAAAACACGATCCCTTCTTTGTGTGTTCCGTCAATAGCATGAGAAGCGCAACGTGGCCAGTGGAAGTCTCATCTTCCAGTTCAGTGGAGCCATTGTTATGACCTCTGGTGGATGCATTCCTCCTTTGGGAACTAAAACCTCTAAACCAACAGCAATCAAAATTGTGGGTTGGTAATTAACTGCAATTGTGGAGGAGCCACTCCTGTTTGTGCTCCTTGCTCTGTGTATTCTGGCTGTGGAAGAAAGAGTACCTTATATTAGTCTCTGGTTCCAAGACTAGCCCATGGCCTATAGAAAAACGCCCTCACCTTTCAGAGCGTTACCTCCCAGCTAGTCCTGTGACTAAATCTTTAGTATTTTGCTTTACAAGCCCTGCTGCTTCTGAGGGATGCCAGACATGGCAAGACCAGTAAACTGTGGCCACAAACTCAATGGGACACTTTTTTTTCCCCCCAGAGGTTGCGAGCACTCACCAGAGAGAGAGAAAGATAGAAACAAAGGAAAAGGGAGAAATCACCCTTTAGAGGGGGAGGCCACACCGCAGTCCTTTCTCCATCCTCCTCTCAGGATTGTGGGTATACACACACACACGTGAGCCTGGTGTGATTCTCAGGCTGCCAAGCCCAGGGCTCACGCACACATGCCTGGCTTAATTTTCAAGCCACTGGATCCAGGACTCGAACCACATAGCCGGCCATGTGGGATCCAGTGCCTTAACCTCCACACCACTTTGGACTCTAGTTACGACAAGTTTAAGAGAGTGAAAACTTAATTCATCCATAGTGTTGAAAGGTATGGCTTTTGGGACATTAGGTGACCAGGCTAAGGCCTCCATGACTGACTGAGTGGTTAGGACAGGGAGTAAGACCAGCACAGAGACACACAGAGGCACTGGCTTTTGCCCTCCAGCATGTCACCCGTCAGTGAGAAGACTCTCATCAGAGGCAACCCCTGGACTTTAGACCTGAGCTGACCTACTCTCTGTTCCTATAAATCACCCAGTTTCAGGCATTTTCTGTTATCAGCAACAGAATGGCCGAGACACACCAAGGCTTGTCTGGCTATTTCCGTGCTGCGCCCTAACCAGCCAACAGCAGACACTGACCGAGCCTTTGCTCTCTGCTCGGTGCCATTCCCCGAGGAAGACCAGAAAACTACCAGCTGGCAGACTGATTACACAAAGGAGGCAGCGACTTGGCCTCCGTGGAAAGAAATTCTTTAGAATACAGATTTGTCTTCTTTGACCACAATGGCTACCCTACCCAATATGACTATCTTTGAGATAATGGATATTTTGGTACAATATTGTTTCTAAGTAAGGAGCTCATTTCTTTTTCTTTTCTTTGAGAGGTATTTATATAGGGCATGTGTGTTCACCAGAAAGACAGAGATAGAGAAATAGAAAGCAAAAAAATCTCTTTCAGGGGATGGCCACGCCACAATCCCCTCTCCTCCATTCTTTTCTTGGGATCTTGGAAACGCACGCACACGCACCTGGCGTGAGTTTAAGCCACTGGGTCTGGGACTTGAACCACAGTCAATTACATGGGAGTCCAGCGACATAGCCATTATGCCAACTGTTGGTCCCAAGTAAGGAGCTCATTTCTAAAGTCATCTTATGTTAGGAAAAAGCAACTTTTTTCTTTTCTTTTGAGAAATTTTTGCTGTAGGGTGCATGCACTTATGACAGAGAGACAGAAAGCAAGAAATCACCCCTCAGAGAAATGGCCACACAGCAATCCCTTCCCCTCCATTCTCCTCTCAGGATTTTGGGCATACACGCACGTGCGCCTAGCCTGAGTTTCAAGTTACTGGGTCCAGGACTTGAACTGGACCGTGTGGAAGTCCAGTAATGTGACCATTATGCCATCTGCTGGTCCCAAAAAGCAACTTTCTTTAAAGGAGAAAAAAAAAAAACAAACAGGATTTAATGCATACATGAAAATGTTAAAAATAATTGTCTAATGGGCATTAGTATAATATATAGAGAGATAGATAAATAGATATAGATATTGATAGATAGATATAGATATATAGAAAAATAGATTTCTGTTTTTTTTTTTTTTTCAGTTTTCCAAATTAACATGTGCCTAGAAACCTATATTAAAATAAATTATAAAGGCAATCGAAGAGTTTTGAAACTGTACTCCTAAAACAACTCAGTTTCCAATGAAACAATTGCGGGTAGCTGTGCTGGTTTTAGTCATGATTTCAGTTCTGTTATTTTCAGACCACTTAGGCACAGCCTTTGCAGCTTCACCCAATGATATTCTCTATAATCTCAGTGATCTGAAATTTCAAGATACAGTAAATATGTAACAAGCAAGCCATAATAAGTTGTAATAACCATTTTTTAATGAGATATAAAAATGCAAAATCTCAATTCATTCCCCCCCCCCAGGAAATTCTAAGTGAGACCTAGGAATCTGTATATTTTAAAAAGAACCCCCAACTGAGTAATTCTAATTTAGGCTCACATAGTACCCCTTAGACACTCTTCTAGATTTACAGGAAGTTCCAAGGCTGGGAAAATCGAGGAAGAATTCAAGAAGACCTTGGGAAGAAACAGGGTGCAAGTTGTTCTGTTGTCAAAAGAATCAGATTCCAGAAACACAAGTAGAGAGACAACCCAGAATCCTTTTTGCCTTTGCTTAGCGTTGATTCCAAATGTGTAACGTCACTGCGCTCACATTACCAGCCTAGGTATGCAGAGCCTTCTCTATCTGCCTGAGAAAGGCCACGCGGCACAATGGGCGCTGGGATCAGATTGCTCTTTCATGACCCTGTCATCGCTGCCTCCGGTGCTGGTGGAGACGAATACATCTGGGTTTCAGTACCAGCTCTACCACTTCTGAACTGTCACCTTCCGGTGAATGAACTGAACCTTGGCTTTTTCATGAGAAGACTATTTTTCATTTGTTATAGAATGTGACTTGAGTTGAAATACTCGTTCTAGAACTCAGTTCTTTCCTACAACAGAGGACTAGACTCCTGATAGCTTTCCTGCTCTGAAAGTCTTCACGTGCCAGGGGACTTTTTCTATTATAATCCAAGGGGAAACATCCGGATACTTGCAGAAAACGTAACATGGCAATGTTGAGAAAAAAGTCATTAATGGGCAGAAAAATGTTAATCAGCAGTTGATCCCAAAGTTGAATAATGACGGATAAGGCAGTGGCTACTTCAGGTGAAATGAGCCTTCACAGGGAAGCTACGGTGTCTGTCATACCAAGGCCAACTTTTGGACCTGTCCCCTAAATGCCGCCTTACCAGATATATCCTGTGAACATCCTCAATGAGCTTTTCTATCATGAGAAAAGAGTGCCCAGTGATGAGAACCTGGAGTTGTGTCACACTGACCCTGAAGTGGATGGCCCCAAATTGGGGTGTGTGAAGACTAGATCACACCAACTCTTATGGAGCCTTTGTTATCCCTCTTAAGTAGGGCATTGGCACCCCATCTCGCTCCGGCCCTCCTGCTGTGTCTCAGGTTTCGCCCTTCTCTGTCACCAAAGAGAATATAAAGGGGGAAGATTCTTCCCGTCAAAGACCAGGAGCCTAGATTCCTGCCTTTTCCCACTTTCTCTCGCTTTTCTCACTTGTCCTCTCCAACTATCGCTTTTAGCTTTATTGTCCAGTGGGAATTCATAAAAGTACAAACACTTGAGACTTTTCTCTCAAGTGCACTTCAAATTATTCTGTTGTCTTGGTGTAGTTATTAAAACCTCAAGTTATGCACAATTGCCAAAGAGACTTGTAGGTTTAAAATACTAAATACTCTGCTTGGCATTCCATTTAGCTCTTACGTCTCAATGAGGACCTCACCCTTGGTTTGATAGCTATTTTGCATGGCCCTTGCTCCCCACTTCCACACCAGAGAACTCTCTGTTCTCAGAAGGACTGTTTTCTTTAACTTAATAGGTGACAGACAGTGTCAGTGAATCAAGGAGAAGCAGAGTAAACCAGGTTCCCCCAAACCAATTACAAGGCAAATAAATGAAGCATAAAATAAAACAAAAGTCGTGTAGTAGTGATAAGTTCCTGGAAGTCAGAGGTTGTGAAGAGGTTACGGTCAGACCAGGAGACACTCAGAAAAACCAGAGTCAGACACTGAACACTACAAAGAAGACCTTGAAAACGATCCGACGTCTACTGCAGAAAGCAAGCTCTGTGCAGCATTCTGCTTTTGCTATTTTGCCAGATTCTTTTGTGAGGAACCCAGGAAACTTATTTTCCCAGACAGACTCCAATGCAGGACCTGAGGGCTCACCTGTTACCCTGCTGAGATTCAGATCTGTACTCTGGCAGGGGTCAAAGTTGCAATGATTTTCCCCCATTCATTTGGCAGGTGTAGCTTCTCTTTC
>NW_006206544.1:4897818-4903897 GCF_000334495.1 Tupaia belangeri chinensis
CCTTTCTTCTCTCTCCTTTGTTATCCACAAAGATCCTAGGTTACTTTTTTTTTTTTAACATTTTTTAATTTTATATTTCCTACCAGATAGTGCTATTGTTTGGATTCTCCTTCTTGGATTTCTGTCTGTCTTCCCACTCACCTCCTTTTTGTAATTGATCTACTGTCACTCTTACTTTCCTGCACAGTGAAGCTATTTCGGTTATTCTCTTAGTTTCCTCCTTCTTTCTCAGGAGTTTTGTTTTGCTTTTAATCTTATCACAACTTCACTCCCTATTCCTGCCTGATTTTTCAGGCCTCTGGACAAAGTCGATTTCTCTCTCAGCAAGTCTCTTGGCTCGAATACATCTGCAGCCTTTTCAACGTGGCTACCAACTTGAGAAAAGTTTGATTGTCTTTTATTGCAATAGTGTTTATGAAAGTGCATGTTCTCTGCAACCATCTTAGTTTTCAAAAGGTTATTTTGAAAATTAATAAAAATATCTTCCGGATCATCCGGGTGCCCATTTTAATTTTTTTTTTGAGAGTTTTTATTCGCTATAGGGCGCGTGCGCTTGCCAGACAGACAGACAGAGACAGAGAGACAGAAAGTGAGAAATCACCCTCCAGGGGGGATGGTCATGCCGCAATCCCTTCTCCTCCATTCTCCTCTCAGGATCTTGGGCATGCACACACACACGCCCGGCGTGAGTTCTAAGCCACCGGGTCCGGGACGCAAACCGCGGTCGACTACGTGGGAGTCCAGCGACATAGCCATTACACTAACTGCTGGTTTCCTGGGTGCCCATTTTAGAGCCAAGTACTGACACGCTGTTTTATAACGCACAGTTGCCTATCTGCACCAAGGAGAAGAGCAGCGGGCTTATGGTAAGGGATGCATTTAAACAAAGTGGAGGCCCGGTGACATCATGGTGCCTTGTGCAATGAATTTCTTCTGATTCAAATACAGAGAGCTCATGGGAGAAGTGAATCGTCACAGCACAAACAATAAAAACAAACCTGACCTGGAGCAATGCCTAGTTTGAACCAAATCCCATCATTAGTCACTTCGAGTTACTGTCATGAAATTGTATTTTATTTATTTATAGATCTTATTATAATTAACTTATAAAGTGTTAAAATGCTTTTTAGTTGTGTTCGAGTTATAGATATGAAGTTTGTACTTCCTTTCCTATTTGTGGATATTTATATAACATTATAATAAAAGCAATTTGCCAGGCTTCGGATTCCAGCCAAGATGGAATAACACAGATTAGAGAGGTTCCTCTCCTTAAAAAGTGAAGAAAATGGATGGAACAATAATTTTCCAGCTAACAGACCTCAGACAATGAGATAGGGACAACAAACCCGGACGGCTTCTGCTGACTGCCAGGATAAAGTTTCCAGACCATGGCACAGGGAGGAGGAACCCAGGCAGACACCCTGAGTTCACCTGAGCGCATGAGAAGGTTTAGATGGCAGAGTTTGCTAGAAGGAACCCTGGAGAGGACAGAGCACCGCAGGGAACGCCCAGAGACCTGAGGAGTGTTCCCTTCAGATACTCAGCAGAGTACTAAGGAGCGCATGCACTTTCGGAAACTACCTGGTTTACATCCCCGAGAGTCCCAGGCCAGGAGTGAAGACAGCTTCTTAGGTAAGGAAATAAAATGCAGGAACTATGACAAAAGAGGAAGAAAGTCAGAAGTTAGGAACAAAAGAAGTAAAGAAAGAACAGTTTCAGAAGAGACACCGGCGTTTGTACTTGCCTGTTTGTCAGTAGAGAAGCAAATGGCATAAGAATCTTGATTATACCCAACTGGGACCTGGAGAGTTCTGCTAGTTTTAACTTTGTTAGGAAGTCGCCTCTGAAAACATGAACAGTAGGGGCCAGCTGGTGTCGTAGTGGTTGGTGTGCTGGACTCCCACCCGGCCGACCACCGTTCAGGTCCTGGACACGGTGGCTTGCTTTCTCACTTTCTCACTGCTGCCCACCCGTACCTCCCGCCTAATTGTCTCGCTTTCTGGTAAGCACATGTGCCCTATAGAAAAATTAAAAAATAATGACAATAATAAATAAAATAAATGATAAAATAGGAACAGTGACAGTCATCTTGACTTCTATATAAATAGAGGCATAAAGTCATTAGCAGAGAACTTCGGTTAGAGATCTTCATATACCATCTTCAACTCAACTTTCTAAAGGAACCATCCCATATTTTCAGCTACCACGGCCACATTTTCGTCTTACTATTTCACCTCAAATTCAGTTTAAGAACCAACCCTGTCGCAAGGCACTTAAGCTCAGTGCATTGGGTACTGCATCCCATATGGTCAATTGTCATTCAAATCCCAGCCCCAGTGGCTTAAAAAACACACTGGGCCCATGCACATACATGTCCGGAGTCCTGACAGGACAGAGAAATGATGGAAAAAGGGTTGGGGCATGAACACTCCCCTTTGAGGGGTGCTTTCTGTCTCTCTGGTGAGAGCAAACTTCTGGCAACTAAAGAAAGAAAAAAATTTCAGTTTGAATAAAATTAAATTTATTGCCCTATTTCCACCATCTACTTAAGTTGAACTTCCTGTTTATATATTTATTTATTTTCACTTAAAAAGCATGTGCTAGGGGACGAGCAGTTAGCATAATGGCTATGTCGCTGGACTCCCATGTAGTCGACTGTGGTTCGAGTTCCAACTTGGTGGCTTAAAACTCACGCCGGATGCGTGTGCGTGCGTGCCCAAGATCCCGAGAGGAGAATGGAGGAGAAGGGATTGTGGTGTGACCATCCCCCCAGGGGAGTGATTTCTCACTTTCTGTCTCTCTGTCTCTCTCTGTCTTTCTGGCGAGCACATGTGCCCTATAGCAAAAACCTCTCCCAAAAAACAAAAGCATGTGCTAAATACTACAGTGTGGCAAGATGCTCAGTACCAGGTAAGAGCTAAGCTTCTCTGGATTTGGGGGACTTATAGCCCAGTTGGGGATGGTTGAGGAGACTCTTTCTTTCTATTTTTTTAAAGAATTATTTTAACTTTCTTTTTTTATTTTAACTTGACCAGAGAGGGAGAGAGAAAGAAGAGAGAGAGAAAGTGAGAAAGCAAGCTGCCTGGTCTGGGACTTGAACCATGGTTGACCGTATGGGAGCCCAGCATTCTTAACCACCACACCACCTGCCAGCCCCTGAGAAGACTCTAAGTCAGAGCACTCACTGCAGTGAGATTATGCTATGGGACCAGGAAAATTCCTTAAGTCCCAATTATCATCCACCGATGAACTCCTATTTTTGTCGATGCCATGGACTGAGCCCTGTCATTGTGTGCCTGGATAGCAGCAGGACTTCAGTGAGGTGCTTCCGTGGCTGAGTTCTCCTTTCTCCAGTCTACCCCAGCTCCAATGCCAAGCCCGGCTTGTGCATAGCTCCCAGCAGCCTCAGTGACTGCTGAGTCCAGTGTGCACGCCTCCTTCTGACTCTCGGAAGCCTCGTTCAGTCCAGTGCCTCACTTTCTCTCGTTATTGTCGTTTCTTCTGTGCCCTCGAAATTCCCTTTTTCCTTTCTGCCACCAGGACTTTATTCTTGTTCTTCCTCTATCTTGGCTGTTTTTGTCTTTTAAAATCCTCCCTATTCCTCAGTTCAGCTCAAATCATTCTTTTTAAAACAATTTATTATTATTATTAATTTTTAAACAATTACTTTATTAATTTGATTAATTAATTATTTTTCGTTTTCTTTTTCTTTTTTTGGAGAGGTTTTTGCTATAGGGCATGTGTGCTCACCAGGAAAACAGAGAGAGACAGAGAGACAGAAAGTGAGAAATCGCCCCCCAGGGGGATGGCCACACCACAATCCCTTCTTCTCCATTCTCCTCTTGGGATCTTGGGCACGCACGCACATGCGCCTGGAGTGAGTTGTAAGCTGCCAGGTCTGGGACTCGAACTGCTGTCGACTACATGGGAGTCCAGCGACATAGCCATTATGCCAACTGCTGGTCCCAATTTAATTAATTAATTCTTTTTTTAAAAAATTATTTTATTTTTTTATTTTAATTTGACCAAAAAATGAGAGAAAGAAAAAAAAAAAGAAAATGAGAAAGCAAGCTGCCAGTTCCAGGACTCAAACCACAGTCAGCCATGTGGGAGTCCAGCACCCTTAACCACCATGCCAACTGCTGGTCCCGCAATTTAATTTATTTTTAATTTGATCAGAGAGGGATATAGTAAGAGTGAGAGAGCGAGAAAGTGAGAAAGCAACCGCCAGGTCTGAAACTCGAACCGCAGTCAGCCATGTGGGAGTCCAGGGCTCTTAACCACCACGCCACCTGCCGGCCCCTATTATTATTATTTTTAATGTTCTATAAGACTTGTGGTGCTCACCAGAGAGAGGTAGAGAGAAAAAGAGAAAGTGAGAAAGCAAGCCGCCAAGTCTCAGATTTGAACCCCAGTCGGCAATGTGGGAGTCCAGCACCTTAACCGCCACTCCACTTGCTGGCCCCTGAAATCAGTCTTTCTTGGTGAACCCTTTTCAATTTTTCCAGCCCTCACTTCAATCTTCTCTATATTTCTAAGGTACCATAAACTCTAGTCCTTAATTATATCCTGTCTTTTGAATTATCTCTCAATGTACTTTAAATTTCATTCATTCACTCAAGAGGTGTATGTTGAGTAGCTTCTAAATGTCAGACGTTAAGCTCAGTGCTCATTTTGTGTGGTGCAAGTGCCTTTAAGGTAGGGACGTGATCCATAACACTGACTTTTAAATGCTTAATAAAGTCTCAAGTTTTGGGGACAGGATAGTTGGAAGTGGGGAGGTAGAAAAGAACCAAAGCAAAATCCAGTTTGGTTAAGGGTACAGTTTTTTGTTTGTTTGTTTTTAAAGATTTATTTATTTATTTAATTTTATTTGTTGTTATTATTATTTTTTTATTTGACCAGAGACAGAGAAAGAGAAAGTGAAAAAGCAAGTTGCCAGATCCGGGACTCAAACCGCAGTTGGCCTTATGGGAGTTCAGTGCCCTTAACCTCCACGTCATCTATTGGTCCCAAGGATACAGTTTTTGAGGAATGAACAAATGTCAAATGTTGTTAAAGACTTACCAAGAGGAATAATAATCGAGATGAGACCATAGGAGTTTGTAAGAAGAAATGACTGATATCTTCCCAAACGGAAATAGCTTTAGAATGATTGGACCAACCATCATTTAAAAGGCATAAGAAGAAAGATTGAGAAAGATGTCCATCCTGGAAATTGTGCTGGGGACAGCCCGTGACACAGTGGTTAAGTTGGCTGAACCCCATCATATGACTGACTGCGTGTTTTGAGTCCCTGACCTGGTGGCATGAGAAGCACCGGGTGTGTGTACGTGCGCGCTCAAACTCCTGACAGGAGGGGGAGAGGAGGAGAACAGATCGGGCATGACCATGCCCTGTGGGGTTCTTACTCTATGTATTCTCTCTCTCTTTCCAGATGAGCGTGTGCACTATCTGGCAAAAATGTAAAAGAACGAAAAAGAAGAAAGAAGAAAGAGGAAGAAAGGAAGGAAGGAAGGAAGAAAAAAGGAAGGAAGAAAGGAAGGAAAAGGAAAGAAAAAGAGAGAAAGAAAATTGTGCTGGGGATTTTTGTTGTGAAAGCAAGAATTAAGGAAGAAAGTCTTGTCAATATTTTGGTCATTCCTAATGGAGATATTGATTCTTCGGGTAACCAGTACCGGAAGTACATATTTCGTCCTATTAAGTGTACATGAATTGGAGTTTATTTACTTTTGCAAGTGAAGAAAATGTACTCTATCCAATAATAAATACTTATTCAACTTAAAACCCGGAGACCTTTTCGATCTTTTTTCTTTTTTTTTCTCTCTTTCATGAGTGGAGAGAGAGAGAGAGGGAGAGAGAGAGAGAGAGAGACAGGAACCTCCAATAGTGTCCCCACGTTGCAATCCACCCCCAGCCTCAGCCAGCCCTGAATCACAGGCACGCATACGCGCCTGGCGTAAGGGAGCTCTCTCGATGTGCATTCAGAGCCTTCCACGTGGGCCAGCTTAGAGAGCATTATGTTAGCTCCGTGCCCCTGCCCAGTCCTCAGAGGCCTATTTTTTTTTTTTTTTTTTTG
>NW_006206544.1:4904882-4913237 GCF_000334495.1 Tupaia belangeri chinensis
GAGAAATCACCTCCCAGGGGGGATGGTCACGCCGCAATCCCTTCTCCTCCATTCTCCTCTCGGGATCTTGGGCACGCACGCACACACGCCCGGCGTGAGTTTTAAGCCACCGGGTCCGGGACACGAACCGCGGTCGACTACGTGGGAATCCAGCGACATAGCCATTACACTAACTGCTGGTTCCCCTCAGAGGCCTTTTTTATAAAAACGAGTCTCTCTCTTCTTTCTGCCACATATAATATATCCAATTTGGGTTTACAGTTCTAAGGAGAAAAAGTATTTAAAATGGCTTTCAGAGAGTGTAGTTATTAAATAAAGCTGATGCGAACACAGGTCATACTAATATCAAACACTAGTATAGTGTACACGCATGCCACGCGCCATTCTTAGCGTTTTACATGTATTAGCTCATTCCATCACCACAGCAATCTGCTGGAACAAAGACATGGAGAAAATAGCTTTTTCAGAGTCACACAGCTAGGAAGTGGCAGAGCCATGCTTCAAACTCAGAGGTCATTGCTCCAAAGCCCAGGCTCTCAAACACTTCCCCACACTGCTGTGGATCAGGGTGACTCCGTTTGCCTCTCTGCATCTCTCTGACCCTCTCAAGGCATGGCCTGTGTATTGCCCACAGTGTTTTTGGTCAACGATCAACATCAGGAGTAAGGTCATGCTTTTCGTGCCTAGGCATTTCTCCAAGCATTTTGCCATTATTTTGATGCAGTTGAGAGAAGCTGGCCAAGAGCCCACGTGAGTGCTGAGCAGAAGTGGCGTTCAGGGCTGACCTGGGCCAAGTCGTGAACCGGGAGCTGAGCTTCCATGTTTCCATCCTCCCGAGTGCTTTGCTCACTAGTCAGTGCCGGGCTGTTGAAAACCAGTGTGAGGTGATTATGGCAGAATGGCGGAAGGCCCCAGCGGAATGAGGGCCACCTGTTATTCTGCATGAATCAAATATTTTGGAAAACAACGTTTTATGGATTAACCTATTTTCCCCTTTAGCACAAAGTTAGCAAGAAGTTTGGTAAATTTAGCTCTAAAGAAAAGAAGCAGGAATCCAGCTGACTTTCTTCCTAGTTTTCATCCCAGCTATAATTTGAGAAAGAGTATGGGTTTGAAAATTGTTTTTATTTCAAAAAGTTTATAATCTGTTTATTTATTTATTTTACTTTGACATTTTTTTTCTAATGTTTTCCTAATAGTAGTAGTAAAATCCATACAAATGGAGAACACTTGAATTTTGGTTTTCCCCTATGAGGGCGGCAAGAGAGGGCCAGCTGAAGAAGCAGCGGTCCACTCAAACTCTTGTGCCAGGTGACAGGATTCTTAGAAATAGCGGGGGCATGTCTGAGAACTGGGTCCAGCTCAGGGGTAAACACGGTGGAGTGCTCTGAGTCCAAAACAGAGCCAAGGTTACGCAGTAGGAAGGTCCTTGTGGCAACTGGTTACTGTTTTCTTTCTGATTAGAAAGAATTTTCTCCCCTCTCCAGCAGAGATGCCGCCATCTATGTCCTAATGTTCTAATGATTTCTATTCCTGCTCATTATTTCCTAACCACAGAATACTGGCATGCTGGAGGTAGACTGTCAAGCTGCACTCTCAGAGTTAAGCACTGTTTTCTCTTCTCTAAGGAGAAAATTGCCTCGGGACGTGAAAGGACTCACCCTAAAAGATCAGGGGGGAATTTACGTTGGAGTTACGGGGAGTCTCCCTCAGATGGCCTCCCTGCGCTGGAACTATAGAAGGAAGTGTGTTTTAGAATGGTGGATTGAGGGGCAAGAGTCCTTCTTTTTTTTTTTTTTTTTTTTGGAGAGGTTTTCGCTATAGGGCGCATGTGCTCGCCAGACAGACAGAGAGAGACATAGAGACAGAAAGCGAGAAATCACCCCCCCAGAGGGGATGGTCACGCAGCAATCCCTTCTCCTCCATTCTCCTCTCGGGATCTTGGGCACGCACGCACACGCGCCTGGTGTGAGTTTTAAGCCACCGGGTCCGGGACGCGAACCACAGTCGACTACATGGGAGTCCAGCGACACAGCCGTTATGCTAACTGCTGGTTCCCGTCCTTCTTGTTCCTAGAGTAAAGAGGCACCATCTGGGAGGGAAATTTTTAGAGTAGCAGATAATTGGAATGATTTGTTTGTAGGCTGCAGTGAAGTCAATACAGATGTGAGGGGGAAGGTTCAAGAGAGAATTAACAATACGTAAGACCAAGGTTTTGCTAGGAGTTGCTAGGGATAACCCTGGTTAGACAGATTTAGAACAGGAAACTAGCTAGAATGTTTAAGGAGGGACTATAAGGGCATCTGCATTTTGACTCAAAACAACTCCTTGGGAACCAGTAGATGGTGTACTGGCTACGTCACTGAACTCCCATGTAGTCAACCTTACTTCGAGTCCCCAGGCCCAGCAGCTTAAAAACTCATGCTGGGCATGTGTGTGTGCGTGCCCAAAATCCCAAGAGGAGAATGGAGGAGAAGGGATTGTGGTATGGCCATCCCCCGGGGGTGATTTCTTGCTTTTTGTCTCTCTGTTTCTCTCTGTCTCTCCAGTGAGAGCACATGTGCCCTATAGCAAAAATCTCTCAAAAACAAACAAACAAACAAACACAAAAAAAACCTCCTTGAAATAGGAGACCTGCAAGAAACAAGAATGAGGAACAATTCAAAGGAAAATTTAACAGGCCAGATGAGGTCTAAAGACACATACTTTAGATGGGACAAAGGGTCTAAGACTGAGTAAAAGGGAACCCTGGGAAGGAGACGAGGGTGTTCTGGCCTCGCCTGGCATGGCCCGTCCTGTCTATGGAATTGACCTCTCTCGCTCTGCCTGCCTTTCTTGGCGACATATGTCTATTTCAACTTTTCTCCTGGTCCTTCAGTTCTTTGTTGCAATGAGGTGACATGGACCTCAGTTTTCTAACCTAACAGCTTATTTTTTAAAGAATTATTTGCTTGATTTTATTTATTTATTATCATTTTTTAAAAATTTGACCTGAGAGAGAGAGAGAGAGAGAAAGTAAGCCGCCAAGTCTGGGACTCGAACTGTGGTCAGTTATGTGGGAGTCCAGCGCCTTAACCACCATGCCATCTGCCCATGCCTCAACGTAACAGTGTTACACCAGCAGAGAGGGAAGATAGAATCAAGGAACTTGACTGAAGGATTAATCATGGGACAGAGGAGAAATATTTTCTTCTCTCACATTTATGGGACTAAATAAATAGCCGTAAGAGATACAGGGAGACAGTGGAGTCATTGACTAAAAAGTTAGTGATGGGGTCAGTTGGTGGCATGGTGACTGGTTAAGCCATCTGGATCCCACATGGCTGACTCTGCGGTTTGAGTCTGGGGTCCAGTGACTTGAAAAACACGCCAGCACATGTACGTGCATGCCCAAAATCCTGCGAGGAGAAATGGAGGAGAAGGAACAGTGGTGTGATCATCCTCCTTGGTGAGGTGGGGGAGAGCCCGTGAAGATTTCTCACTTTCCCCCTCTCTCTTTGTCTCTCTTGGGAGATCACACAGTGTCTAGCAAGAAAAAAAAATGTTAGTGATTACACTGGATTGAGTCTAAAGAAAAACGGTTTAAATGCAAATGTTACCTGGGGGGAGCGGGTGTCGTATCAGCTAGTCAGCATAGGTAATCATTGATTTTGGCATTGATCAGTTTTGAGATTAATTAACTGCTACCTGGAAAGCATTAGCTCCTTTATTACATGTTGAATTCTGCTTACTCTTACTTCCCCCTTTTCTTCAGAAGCTAATTCTGATGTTCTTCCTTAAGGTTTTTGCTTTAAAGCAGATGTTATCCAAAATGATGAGTTCGGTTATAACCCTCATCTTTGTGTTTCTGAGATTTAAAGAGTTCTTAAACACACGGGGCCAGCAGGTGGCATGGTGGTTTAGGCACTGGGTGCCTATGTGGCTGACCGTGGTTTGAGTTCCAGACCAGGGAGCTTAAAAATCACACCGGGCACACGTGCATGCATGCCCAAAATTCCAAGAAGAAAATGGAGAAGACATTGCAGTGAGGCCATCCTCCCTGGCAGGAGGAGGGAGGTGTTGGGGGGTCATTTCTCACTTTCCTTCTCATTTTTCTCTCTGACAAATGCATGAGTCCTACGGCAAAACCCTGAAAACAAAAACAAAACATGTAATTGAGTTCAGAGAAGACCTAGAAGATGGAAACTCAAGATATGTTTATTCAACCAATTCCACCCAGTTAGGGAATATGTATTCTTTTCAAGTAAACATGGACATACACAAAACTTGACCATGTTCTTGTGATGCGGGATACCGGGGTGCACAGGCCCAATGCAGTGCCTGATTCAGGACTGCGAGATATCCAGGTTTTTGTCCCACATGCAAGAAGAATTAGAGATGCAGACAAATGAAGGATAGTAAAGCAGAATTTATTAGAAAGAGAGAGAAGAAAAATCAGAACTTCCAAGCAGAGGAGGGTCCCAGAAATAGGTTGCCAAAATAGGAGTGAAGCAAGGGGTTTTTACCTAGCAGTCAGTTGCAATGGGATGGCTCTCTAGAAAGGAAACAGGCTTCAGAAAATAGTTACATGGTGTTCTGGGTGATTTATTACCCCATTCTTTGCAGTCAGGAGAGGTATTTATCTGCACTTTTTGTTAGAATGTTGCCCTTACCTATTGATGTTTTGAGCCCTAAAGCTGCCAGCCCTTTATTTGTTAAAATGTAGCCACTGTGGCTCCATCTTCTAAAGCTTACTATGTCTCCATCTTAGGCCTAGTACCCTAACTACATGTCCCAAGACTATCTCCTACCTTCCTCAGTTGTCCATAGAACAGATTCTTCAAAGTTTTCAAAGAATGAGCAGTTAGAACTTTCACTGAGATTGATCCATTTAAGTTAGAAATTAGGAATAAAAAGATACCTTTATTTTTTTTCTTTTTTTTTCCCTTTATTTGTGATAGAGCATGAGCATGTGCATATGAGGGTGAGTGAGAGAGGGAGGGAGAAAGACAGGAGCACCCTCCATAGGGTCTGGTCAAGCCACAGTACGCTTTAGGCTGATCTGGCCAGGGATTCCAACCACTGTTGCCACATGGGATCATACTCTTAAGCAGACTATCACCGCTGCACATAGAGCCATCCCCCAAAAGATACCTTTAAAATGCTGTAGGGGCCAGAACCAGCAGATGGAGGAATGTTTATGTCACTGGACTCCCACATGGCCGATCGTGGTTCAAGTCCTGGACCCAGAGGCTTGAAACACACTGGGTGTACACATGTGTGTGTCCAAAATCCCTAGAGGAGAGTAGAGAAGGGATTGTGGTGTGGCCATCCCACCTGGAGGGAGATTTGTCTCTTTCTGTCTCTGGTGAGCACATGTGCCCTATAGTAAAACCCTCCTTATTAAAAAATTCTATAGGGGCCAGCAGGTGGTGTGGCAGTTATATTGCTGGACTCCCACATGGCTGACCATGGTTCAAGTCCCAAACCTGGTGGCTTGAAAATCACGTCCAGTGCATGTGCATGCGTGCCCGAGATCCCAGGAGGAGAGTGGAGGAGAAGGGCTTGCAACATGGCCATCCTTCCAGTTGGTGATTTCTCACTTTCTCTCTCACTGTCTCTGTCTCTCTCTTCTGGCAAGTGCATGCTCCCTATGGAAAAACCTCTAAAGGAAACCATGCTATATATTTGGGAATTAATCCATGAGTGAAGAACTGGTCATAATAGAAATTAGAAAATATTTGTAACTAAAGATCTGACAAGTAAAGACTTGTAGGAGAGAGTCAGAACAGTTTTTCAAAGAGACACAGAAAGATGCTTGATGCATCATCATCCTGGGAATGCAAATCAAAGTCCCAGTGAGATACATATTGAATTTATCAGCGGTGGGCAAGATGTTAAAATCTGAAGTGTGAGCAAGAATGTGGGACAGCAGGATCTGCTGCTGGTGGGAGTGGAAATTAGTTTACCACTTTGGAAAAGAGGTTGATGTGACTCAGAAAATTTGAAGACATACACATCCTACAATCTAGAATTCCTCTTCTTTGTATATAATGTATGACTGGTATAGTGCATCAGGGTTTATGTATAAGAATGCTGTAAGAATACTACTAGAAATCACTTAAAGACTGTAAATTATGCATACCGATAAAAGAAACATGCAGGGGCTGGCAGGTGGTGTGGTAGTTTAAGGTGCTGGACTCCTGCATGGCCGACCGTGGTTCAAGTCCTGGACCCGATGGCTTGCCGTCTCACTCTCCCTCTGTCTCTCTCTCTGGTCAAATTGAATAATAATAATAAATTAATTAAATAATTTACAAAAAAAAAAGATGATGCAAAGCTATGGATTCATTTGGGGGGGCTGCAATAAATTGATTCTAAGACAAGGGAAGTATTAATATTGTTTTAATTGCAAGAAGGTCCACATGATCACCAGAGGTGGGGAGAGCGAGAGAGAAGGGGAAGGAGAGCACCCCACCCTTGTGGGATATGGGATATAGTCACACTGCAAACATTGCCCTCCATTTCTCCATCTTAGGATTTTAGACATGTACACACATAGGCTGGGCATGATTTCTAAGCTGCCGAAGCTGGAATTTGAACTTCAGTTGGCCATGCGGGATTCAGGTCCCACATGCAATGCTTACTCACTGTGCTACGGGCCAGTCCTGAGAAGTATAATAATTAAAGAATAAAGAGTAATTACTCTGGGTAGAGGGCAAGAAGGATAAGCAGCAAAAGAGGGGTACAAAGAAGAAAGTCCAAAAATAGGATTATATAAAATGCTCAACTAAAATCACGAAAACAGGGCCAGCCAGATAGTGTGGTGGATAAGGAGCTGGATCCCACATGGCCAACTGTGTGGTTCAAGTCCTGGATCTGGCAGCTTGAAAAACCTGCCCAGTGCGTATATGTGGGTACCCCAAATCCTGAGAGGAGAATGGAGGAGCAGGGACTGCTGTGTGGTCATCTCTGGGGCGGGGGGTGGTGTCGGTGGTGGTGATTTGCCCCTTTCCCTCTCCCCAGCTGGTGTCCACACTCAAAATCAAACCATTAACCCCAGAAAAAGACTGGGAAAGAAAAATAGGAGCAAGAATGACAAAAATTAGTAAAAATAGGGAACATAGCAATCCAATTATGTCAAGAACCATTTTGAATGCCAATTATTTAAATGCCCCAATTAAAAGACAGAGATTGTCAGAGTGGATGAAAAAAAAAAAAACAAGTAAACAAGTTTCAACTATGAAGATACTTAGAAAATCTCATGGAAAAATGGAAATAAAGTTTGAGTTAATTTTGGTGCAAACTTTTATTTGTTTATTTAGGTTTTTGCCATAGGGTATGTGTACTTGTGAGTGACAGAGAGACAGAGAGAGGGAAACTGAGAAATCACCCCTGAGGGGATGGCTAAGCTGCGGTCCCTTCTCTATTCTCCTCTTGGGATTTGGGCCACATACACACACACACCTCACATGATCTTCAAGCTACTTGGTCAGGGCCTCAAGCCATCATCGGCCATGTGGGGAGTCCAGTACCTTAACCACCATTCCACCTCCTGGCCCCTGGGTGCAAACATTTTTTGCAAATCAATGAAGTTTTTATATATTCCTCGTTACCTGTAAACTTTTTAAAAGTTCATTTATTTCTTCCATGAATAAGAGAGACAGAAAGAGAAAGGCAGAGCATCCCCAACAGGGTCTTGAAGCCACAGTCCACCTGGAGGCCTCAGCCAGCCCCGGGACACGGCACATGTGTGTCTCACATGTCCAGGAGGTTCTCTGGACTTGAACCGTGAATGTTCCCACGTGGGATTGCCGTGGAAAGCACTGCGTTTTAGCCTCGTGTGCCACTGCTACACCGTCGGTCCCTTCCAATGAACTTTTGGAAGACATTTCATGTGCGTTGTCTACAAGAAACCTACTTTAAATATAAAGACACATGTAGATTTAAAGTAAGTGACCGGAGAAAGACTGCCATGCTAACATTAGTCAAAAGAAAGAAGGACCAGCTATATTAATTTGAGACAGAGCAGACTTCCAAGCAAGAAAAGTTATCACTGATAAGGGGTCAGTTCTCCAAGAAGACATAACCCTTAAGGTATAAACATCGAAAACAGCATCAAAACACATGAGCCACAACAGGGCACAAAGCGAGCCTCTAAAGTAAGGGGGATGTTCTGTGACTTAAGCTAGGTGGCAGGCACACGAAGGCTTGCCTTATTATATCGTAGTAAGTCAAGGGGCTGGCAGGTGGTGTGGTGGTTAAGGGGGCTGGACTCCCACACAGCTGACCACGGTTCAAGTCCTAAATCTGGCAGCTGGCTTTTTTTTTTTTTTAATTCAACTTTATTTATTTTTTTTACAGGAGACAGAGAGA
>NW_006206544.1:4913282-4924236 GCF_000334495.1 Tupaia belangeri chinensis
CTCATGTTCCGCCAGGTGGGAGTCTAACCCCCTTAATCACCATGCCACCTGCTGGCCCCATGGCAGCTTACTTTCTCACTTTCTCTCTCTCTCTCTGTCCCTCTCTGGCCAAATTAAAACAAACAAACAAATAAATAAAGTTAGATAAAATAATTCTTAAAGAAAAGGAAGTCAAATATGCTACTTTGTGTTGTGATCTGAATGTTAGTGTTCCGCCCCAAATCCACATGTTGAAATCTCATATCCAATGTGTAGTATTAAGAGTCTTGGGACCAGCAGTTAGTGTAATGGCTATGTTGCTGGACTCCCACATAGTCAACCGCGCGGTTCGCGTCCCAGACCCGTGGGCTTAAAACTCAGGCCAGGTGCGTGTGCATGCGTGCCCAAGATCCCAAGAGGAGAATGGAGGAGAAGGGATTGCGGCGTGGCCATCCCCCCTGGGGGGTGATTTCTCACTTTCTGTCTCTCTGTCTCTCTCTGTCTGTCTGGTGAGCGCAAGCGCCCCATAGCAAAAACCTCTCAAAAAAAAAAAAAAAAAAGTCTTTGGGGGATGATTAAGCCCTTGTAAAAGAGGCTTGAGGGAAGGGAGCCCGCTTTGTCCTATGCCATGTGAGAATATGTAGGAAGTACCACCCATGAGGAACAAACCCTTACGAGGCACTGAATTTGCTGGTGCCTTCATCTTGGACTTCCCAGCCTTCAGAACAGCAAGCAATACATTTCTGTTGTGTGTAAGTTACCCAGTTTAAGGTATGTTGTCACAGCAGCTAGAACAGACTAAGACAGTATGTATAGTATATTTATACTTATATTATACACATATGTAATATCTAATATATTTCACAACTACAACAGAACAGATTACTCTGGTAGCCATGTGGAAAGGAGCTCCCTTCTTTAATAGAGTCAGGGAGACAAAAACTCTGATGAATTAGAGATAATAGAAAAAGATGATGAAGTTCACAAGTCTTTTGAAATAGAATTCGGTAATTTTTTTTTTTTTTTAAAGTTTTTGCTATAGGGCACGGGCGCTCGCCAGAGAGAGGCAGAAAGAGATAGGGAAATTGAGGAATTGTCTCCCGGGGGATAGCCATGCTACCATCCCTTCTCTGTCCTCCTCTTTGGATTTTGGGCATGCACGCACATGCGCCCAGTGTGATCTTCAAGCCATTGGGTCCAGACTCGAGCTGCAGAGTGGGCCACTCTTAACTTCTACGCCACCTGCTGGCCCTAGAATTCAGGGCTTTTAAACCAACTGGATGCAGTAGGTCCACAAAAAAAAATAAATAAATAAAATAATTGAGGAATAGTCAATATAGTAGCTTGTGAGACTACACATTTCATAAAGCGATGGGAATTACTAGCTAGGAAGACTAACTAGAAGTTAGCAACAGTGTCGCCAGCAGTGGAGAATGGAAAAAGTAGTCCTGGGGAGAAGTGAGAGAGGGAAACACACCCTTTACTGTCTCTTTTGAATTCAGAACCCAAGCTCATGTACTATCTACTCAAACACGGGTAAAAAACGTAGAGGCTGCGGTAATCTCAGATGTAACTGCTGGTTTTAACGAGGGAAAAGCTTTGTCATAGCAAGCCGACTGTAGCAATGATCGTACGTACGTACCTGTTCAGGATCCGATGCCAAATTTGGCTAACTAGATATTTCTCCCAGGCTAGGATGGAAGGGAGGGTTGTCTGCCCCCTGGACAAGTGTCAAATCTTCTTGAGGTAAAGCATGAAAGCGCCCCTTTAGTAGGGCAAGTGGGCAGTCAGCATGATTGACGTCATTGATGCACCGGCCCAGAGAAAAGAGAAAACACTCCCTGGTTGATCCTAACGACAACAGCAGCCCCAAGTTAAAATTGTACAGTGAGGTTGTTCTTTGACACTGTCTTGCTGTTCTTTCCCAAATTTCCTTGACAGCATTCTCTCCTGTATCTAACCCTGTACACAAGGGCTAGTCTTCAGTAAGTTGCAAAGTGATAAAGCCTTAGATGATTACCCTCCCGGGGGTTCTGCATTAAAAAAAAAAAAAAAATTGCCAGAGAGACAGAGAAAGAGAGAGGGAAAGTTATGAATTCCTTCCCCGATGGGGAAGGGCCACCCTGCAGTCCCTTCTCGTCCACCCTCCTTTCTTTTGTAATTTTGGGTGCAAACTCACATGTACCTGACGTGCCTCTCCTCTGTGCGTCAGGACTGAACCATGCAGTTGGCCATGGGGGATCCAGCCACTTCAACACCCATGCTATGGGCTGGCCCCATTTTTGTGTAGTTGAACTTTACTTCTGTTCTTTTCCTGAGAGAGAGAGAGAGAGAGAGAGAGAGAGAGAGAGAGAGAGAGAAGCTCTCTTATATGGTCATATGCTGTGACCCACCCCCCTCACCTCCAGAGCCTCAGCCAGTCCAGTTAAGCCACAAGAATGTCCCAGGACGCAAACCCACACCTTTTCTGTGTGGGTCTGTTTGTGCCACAAATCTTCTATTTTTTTTTTAAATCAGGAATTCTTAAAACCAAAATGTCCTCAAAACCTCAAACACCCAAGTGTTAGGAGCTTTTTAACGTTTATGTCTTTTACATTGTACTATGTGACTAATTACTAAGGTCAGTTCTCCTCTTGTTTTACATTGCTATTTAAGTCATCTAAAATTGTGATCATCACTTTACCTAATTTTTGTTCATTTCCAACCTCATTTCACAAAGTATTTGCAGTGACTTATCCTAAGCACGGACCATAAAATAGTCAGCAAGCAAGAAAGAAGAAATTAAAATCAGGCCAACAGGAGCAAAAGCTAGAGTAGAAAGTCGTGGCCAGTCACAGAAGCAGACACCAACGAGCGATGGAATTGTTTCACGCTTGGTCTAGGACTCCCGGTGAAAGTGAGAGGGACTCGCGGTCTGTCACTAATTATTTTCCCCTGCCCACCCCGCCTTTCTCTAACACCTCACTCTATTTCCTCAGGGCAAGTATGTAGCTTTTCCTAACACACGACCCTGGGAGACATTTCTCACAGAGGGTAATGAGCTTTTATCATCACCATGGATTCCACATACCGTGGCATAATAAAGGGCAAAAAGCCAAAAGCGATTTGTAGTTAAAGCAAAGTGAAGCGAATGGTTAACTTGTGCACTGGGTGTGAGGGAGATCGAGTGTGACGTGACTTGAGGGAGCTGTATATTTGTTTACCAGTTTCGAGCTCAGTAGCAAATAACCGGGGAGTAAAGAATCCTCACTGGTGCACTTGGGGAAGGCCGTGCAATCGCCCCACACAGTTGCATCACGTTGGGGTGATTCATACTCACGTGCAAACTGAAGGGATATTCACTCGATAGTTTTGTACGCCGAACTTCGTGATGCGCGTGTTATTTCGCCTGATATTTCAATTGTTCTCTATGCGATGGAACACCTTCATTTAATGAGCCACCGGGGAACCAGTGGTTTCTAAGGCCGAGTTTGGTTTAGCATTTTTGTCATTGACCGGGATAAAGGGAGGGTATATTGATTAAAACTGTAAAAAGACACAAGACTGGCGGGGCTGATTCAAACAGTGGATGACAGAATCTGGGTCCTTTAAATGACGATATCGCGCGTTGTCGGAAGCATGCGAAAACCCAGCCAAGTGCGAGTCTACCTGCCGTGGGATTTTTCTGGACCACTTGCCATTCTGCGTCTCTCTTTGTCCTGATGGTTGACTTTGACTGGTTCTGGCCTCTCATCCTAGAATTTGCTACAGGGCTGGCCCATGTGGACCCTTGTCTCCAGCTTGGTCCCTGGCACTGTTTCCTGGAGACGTCTGTGTTCAGCGTTTGGCTCCACGCCCTGAAGCGCTACGCCAAGGGTGCTCTTCCCTTCCGTGAGTGAGCTGGACGTGCTCAGTCTCTATGTTCTTGGTGTGTGGAGTAGAGTAGCTAAAGCATGAAGAAATCTAAATTGTATTTAGCCCATTGAGAAAGCTTTGAAGTGTATTCATTAATTTCTTCATGTTTTTATTCATTTATTCATGTATTCATCATTCACTCACTGTGCAATGCGTGCTGGGCACTGAGAACATGGAGGAGAAGATGGCAGACACTGTGTATCTTCACAGAGTTGAATTAACATCTAGTGAAGAAATGATTAAGACAGTGTTTTTGGATATGGTTTATTTATCATTTAGTTACTTAGTGGACAAGATTAACAGGTTGTTTAGGCAAAAGTAATATAACGATTATTAACAGTAGCTACTAAGGATCTCCCCAGTGCTTCTCTAACTGGGGGCATTTTACCACTCCTCTCCCCCACCATAAGACATACAGCGATGTCTGGAGATATTTTTGGGTATCGCGAGCATTAAAGTGCTGTAAGGACTAGCTGTCGGCATAATGGCTATGTCACTGGACTCCCATGTAGTAGACCGCGGTACGAGTCCTGGACCTGGTGGCTTAAACTCACACCGGGGACGTGTGCACGTGTGCCCAAGATCCTGAGAGGAGAATGGAGGAGAAGAAATTGTGGTATGGCCATCCCCCTAGGGGGTGATCTCTTGATTTCTGTCTCTCTGTCTCTCTCTCTGTCTTTCTGGTGAGCGCACACGCTGTATAGCAAACCCCGCTCCCCCCAAAAAAGTGCTACATTATGGTTAGGAGTCAAGGATGCTATGGGGCCAAGCCCATTGCCTAATGGGTAAGGAAGCAGGATCCTATGTGGCCAATATTGGTTGGAATCTCTGCCCTGCAGGCTTGGAGAGCATGCTTGGCATATGTTTACATGTGTCCCAAATCCTGAGGGCATGGAGAAATGCAGAAGAGAATACAGTGTGACCACACCCCATGGTGGGCACTTTCTTCCTCTACATCTCTCTGGCAGGTATATGCATCTTCCAGTGGACCAGCAGGTGGTGTGGTGGTTAAGGTGCTGGATACTCGCATGGCCAACAGCGGTTCAAGTCCTGGACCTGGTGACTTTCTTTCTCACTTTCTCTCTCTCTCTCTGTGTCTCTCTCTGGTCAAATTAAATAACTTAAATAAATAATTCTTTTTAAAAAAGTATATGCATCTTCTAGCAATTAAAAATAAGAAAGAGAGAGGGGCCAGTAGGTGATATGGTTAAGGGTGCTGGACTCCCACATGGCCCAATGCAGTTGGAATCCCAGACCTGGTGGCTTGCTTTCTCACTTTCCCTCTCTCTCTCTCTCTCTCTGGTCAAATACAATAAATAAATTAATAAAGTTAAATAAAATAACTCTTTTTAAAATAATTATTTTTATTATTTTAAATTTATTGATTTATTTTATTTAAATTTGACCAGAGAAGGACAGAGTGAGAGAGTGAGTGAAAGCAAGCTGCCAGGTCCGGGACTTTAACTGCTGTCGGCCATGTGGGAGTCCAGCGCCTTTAACCACCATGCCACCTGCTGGTCCCCTAAAACAACTCTTTAAAAAGAGCAAAGAAAGAGAGAGAAGAGTTCCCATAATGGAGAATTACTGAGTCCAAAATATCAATAGTACTGAGGTTGAGAGTCCCCAATATCAGGAAAGCTTCCTTTAGTTTACCTGTTTATTCTGAGAGACTGGGGGCGAGTGCGACAGCGCCCGTGATGCAGCCCAGGGCCATGGACGACTCCCGGCCTCAGGGGCACAGGGGAGCCTGGCACAGCTAGAGAGGCCATGGGTGTGAAGTGGTACGTTCCCACAAGGGCCAGCCTCACAGAGCATTTCTTTTTGCCATTTACCACTGCCTGGCCCTATTGTTACTAATATTCCTAAAATAGCTGACGTTCTGTTTTGTTTTGGCCATAGAGCACATGCACTCACGAGTCAGACAGAGAAACAGAAATCGAGAAACCACCCCCCAGGGGGCATGGCCATGCAGCGATCCCTCTCCATTCTCCTCTTGGGATTTTGGGCATGCATGAGCAATTGCCCAGCTTCAAATCTCCTTTCGTATCCTGAGCTGGACACTGTAAGATACAGCAAGTGGAGTCATGAGGGCATGGTATAGGATAACAGAGGAAAGGAATATTCAGAGCTTTTCCTGGAAAAGTCAAGGACTTCAAGGACTGCTTCCTCTTTCTCCTTATAAGGTCATTTCTGGTCATAACTGTGGAAATTGTCACTGTCACGGTGCCGGTGGGTGTGTCGTCTAGTGTGCTAATGCAGTACCAGGAGGGGATAATGAGTTTGAAGGTCAGGCAGTGGTTGTTCCAGACGCCATCTTGGTTCTGACCGGTTCAGGCTGGGTCTTTCAGTGGAGGCCTTACTGGCACACATCCTGTTATTTAAAACAAAACAAAACAAAACAGGCGGGGCTGGGGTATGGTATGAGCATGGGCTATATGGTTGGTGACATCGTTGCCTGGCTCCATGGTAAACTCTTCAAATTGATGATCTCGTGTAACCACCGAAAACCTTAAGGGTGGGTACTTTTTAGTAGCTCTGTCTTAGAGACGGAGAAACAGGTTTGATGGGTTAAGAAGCTTGACCCAAACTTCACTGTTAGTAAGGACAGAGCAGGTGGTTAACCCAGGAAACCCGACTCCTCGCTCTTTACCACCACCATTTGTCTAGTTAGCACCTCAGTTCAGATGCCAGGCTCTCCCTTTAGCTGTTCCCTAGCTTGCTAGAAATCGTTTTAGTTGGCCCAGCCACAGCAGCACAGGTGGCAGGGCACAGCTATGCACGGCTGGAGCAACGTGGAGGACGCAGGTTCCAAACCTGGGGAGTGATCTCAGGGTGATCCGAACATTCTGGGGGCACACTTGCAGCATGGTGAGATCCTGTCAAGGACACCTGTCTCTCTCAGAAAGAAAAAGAAAGTAAGAAAGAAATGAAAGAAATTGCTTTAGTGATTCTGTTGATTACAGGCGTCTGTTGGAAACCTGCTGAGAAAGACAGGTTGCCGTAATGGTATGGAAGAGTATTTTTTCAACAGCTAGTTTATATGATTAATAGTTTCCCTGTGCAATTGTGCAGCTGGCACATTAATCTGACCCAATTAGGCAGAATGAACCCAAACGGTTAGTCATATCTAATTCAGCTCTAGCTGTCTTGACAGAGTAAGCTACAATACTATAAATAGCAGAAGCAAGCTAATGGGCTCCGGTGCATTCAGCTTTCATTCATTTACATTTTATTATTTTGGCGTTATTCTTCGTTATTTTCTGCTTCTGCTTTACTGAGAGCGTCTAGGCAGTTTGGGTTAAAATGTTAGGATCAGACTGCCCTTTTTATTGAAGTTCGTTTTCTGAAGGGAAAGCTGCATCGGCCCCACCCACCCCTTGAATTGCAGTGCGAGGACTAAACACCCCAGACTGTAATTTGATCTAGTTCCTTAACCCTATAATTTAACTGATAGAAAGTAATCCAACACCACGACTGCCCACGTGATAGGGCAGAATTCTCTTGTCTTCTCACCTGAGTACCGCAGGCTTGTGCCACCCAGAAGAATGACAAGGTAACTCAGAATATGTGGGGTCCGTATAGCCCTGGTGGAAATCCTTACGAAGAAGAAGCATGGGTCCCACAGATCACAGGTTAGTGTGAAGGGAGTGTGCTTTTGTTCCCAGGAAGTTTCTGAAATAACTTGCTCTGACGAATATATACATATGTTCCCCTAGATTTAGCCGTTTCATTTTTAGGTCTTTGAGTGTGTGAGTAAGGGCCTTTTTAACAAGTCCTAAGGTGCTTTTAGGAAGAGTAACTTACCTGGAATTCATACCTGACCGTGAGTGAAAACACTTCTGTAACCAGGGCCAATAACAATTTCTAGTGGGCTATCAAGGATGTTGTTGCCTTTTTTTTCTATAACTGTTACCATCTAAAGAGGAGGTTGATGGGTGAAAATACTTTTGTGGGTAAGCATCTTTTTTCCTGTTTGTTATCAAGGCTGGTATATTATTGTTCTCTCCTATAATTCAACAAGTCTCACAAACATTATTTCATTAATGACTTTTCTAAATTCTTGGACTGGTAAGTGGCTTACCTGATCAAAGTTTTGCATTTGTTTTGTTTCTCTTGTCCTTTAAAAGTCATGGAGAGCTGGAACGAGCGGTTGGCATAGTGGCTAAGTCGTTGGACTCCCACATAGTCGACCGCGGTTTGCGTCCTGGACCCTGTGGCTTAAAACTCACGTCGGGCGCGTGTGCGTGCATGCCCAAGATCCCGAGAGGAGAATGGAGGAGAAGGGATTGCGGCGTGACCATCCTCCCTGGGGAGTGATTTCTCGCTTTCTGCCTCTATGTCTCTCTCTGTCTGGCGAGCGCATGCGCCCTATAGCGAAAACCTCTCCCCCCCCCCAAAAAAAAAGAAAGAAACTTCTTTTCCTCTTCAAAAGTCCAAATTATTCCATTTCATAGGCATGTCATGATTCTTTCCAAAAGTTGGCAATACAAAAATAAACAAACCAACCAACAAACAACAATAACAACAAAAAAGTCATGGAGAGGTTAAACATCTTAAAAATTATTTAACCTCTCCATGGCAGGTCAATAGTTTACATGCACAGTATGACTTTATATTTTAGAATCATCAGAAAGGCTTGGAGGGTTGCTGCTATTCAACCCCTTCCAGAAATGTCCTTTGATATTGCTTGCGAACTCTGACACTAGAAGTACCTGCAGTCCAAACTGAATAATAATATAGTGATGACAGCAGCTAAGTTTGTTGACTGCAAGGTGCCAGGCCCAGTGCTGCCTGCTTTAAACACACTCATCTGCATAACAACTCTTTTCGTTATTCTCATTTTACGGAGAAGAAAAGTAAAGTTTACATTAAGTAACGCAGGTGGGATTGAGTCACCCAGCTGATAAGAAAGCAGCTCAACTGGGTTTAGAGCACAGGTCTGCTGGTACCAGGGGTTCATTACACACTGCTGCACTGGCAACTCTATTTGAGTCTAGCTGGAAGATTGTAGAGCAGAGAAAACAGAATAAAGTGGGGAAGAAGAGAATGGGGTAAAGGAGTGGAACGTTCTCCCAGGAGACTGGATATCAATTTGTTTCTAATTTTTCCCAGTCAACAGTTCTGAAAGCGGCAAATTGCTTTAGGAATACTGATATCACTGTCCAGAGAGGTTATACAATATTGTGTTTTATTTTTTAAAAATGTGTTTATTATTATTTTAAAATTTGCTATAGAGCATGATGTGTGGTCACGAGAGAGAGAGAGAGAGAGAGAGAGAGAGAGAGAGAGAGAGAGATAGCAAGCCCTCCGGGTCCAGGACTCAGACCACAGTTGGCCATGTGGGAGTCCAGCATCAAAACCACCATGCCACCTGCTGTTCCCCATAAGTTTTATTTTTAAGGTCATACATCTAAAACATTTTGCTAGTGTTACAGAGCTCAGACTTATTTCAGATAGAATTTTCTACCCTATCCTTTTCCCATTAAGAGGCAAACAGGATTAATTAAGTCTAGTATAGTAGTCATTTAACTAGACAGGCAATATCTGAGTTATAATTTCTGTCCAAGACTATGTGTCTTTAGAAGGACATTTTACAATATTTAAGCTTTGCACAGACCAGGAACCTATAGGGAAAAATAAGAAAAGTCACTTGCTTTTTTCTAAAAAATGTTATTAATATAATTGTACATATTTATGGAATCAGATGTGACATTTCAATACATATCTATGTCATCTACTCTTCTTTTTTGGAGAGGTTTTGGCTATAGGGTGCATGCACTCGCCAGAAAGACAGAGAGAAACAGAGAGACAGAAGAAAGAAATCACCCTCCAGAGGGCATGGCCACACCGCAATCCCTTCTCCTCCATTCTCCTCTCGGGATCTTGGCCACGCACACACACGTGCCCTGCATGAGTTTTAAGTCACTGGGTCCAGGACTCGAACCGCGGTCAACTACATGGGAGCCCAGCAACATAGCCATTATGCCAACTGCTGGTCCTTATGTCATCTGCTCTTGATTCAGCTATTATAACCACAAAATCCACCTGATTTATCTTCAAAAGAATGTAGAGTCGGTAGCTAGGTAAGCTGATACTTTGCTATAATGTATAACAATAGCTAACACTGAGCACTCAGTTCTCTGTGCCAAGACTAGGTACATTATATTACATTTTAAAAATAATTACTTATTTAATTTTATTATTATTATTATTATATTATTATTATTATTAATTTACTATAGGTCTTGTGTACTCACCAGAGAGAGAGAGAGAGAGAGCAAACCTCCAGGTCCAGGACTCGAACAAAGGTTGTCCATGTGGAAGTCCAGCACCTTAACCACCAGGTCACCTGCTGGCCCTACTTTATATTACATTATGTCATTTCATTCTCACAATCCGATGGGTAGATACTAGTGTCATCTTCATTTTACAGATGATAAAACAGGTTTAGAAACTAGCTCAGATCCCACAGTTATTGACAGATCCTTGACCCAATTATAGATCTGACTCCCAAGTCAATACTTTCAATTTTGCCTCACTAGTGTCTGAGCTGCAAACTGAGGGTGAAATGTCCAGTATTTTTTCTTTTTTTCCTCTGCTAAAAATCTGAGTGCTCTGTTTCTCCTTCTGACACAAACAAAGAGCTTTTCATGACACTGTTAGTCTTATTTGCTCTAAGTGGAAGATCTAGCAATCTGGAGACACAGGTTTGCTGCCTCCCCTGATATTAACAGCTCGCCACTTTCTTTCTAGTGGTTTATTTATTTATTTATTTATGGAGAGATTTTTGCTATAGGGCACATGCGCTTGCCAGAAAGACAGAGAGAGACAGAGACACAGAAAGCAAGAAATCACCCCCCAGGGGGGATGGCCATGCCGCAATCCCCTCTCCTCCATTCTCTTCTCGGGATCTTGGGCACGCACACACACGCGCCTGGCGTGAGTTTAAGCCACCAAGTCTGGGACTCGAACTGTGGTTGACTACGTGGGAGTCCAGCGACATAGCCATTACCTCAACTGCTGGTCCCTCTAGTGTTATTTATTTTTGAGATTTTTTTTTTTTTTTGTATAGGGCACATGT
>NW_006206544.1:4924472-4939410 GCF_000334495.1 Tupaia belangeri chinensis
TAGTGTTATTTATTTTTGAGATTTTTTCTTTTTTTTTGTATAGGGCACATGTTTGTTCTCACTGGAGAAACAGAAGAGAGAAAGTGAGAAATCACTCCCACCCCCACCCCAGGCGGGGAGATGGCCATGCTGCAATCTTCCCTTTTCCTCCCTTCTCCTCTTGGGATTTTGGGCATAAACACATGTGCCTGGTGTAAGTTTCAAGCCATCAGGTCCGGGGCTCAAACCGTGGTTGGCCATATGGGAGTCCAGTGCCTTTAACCACCACACCACTTGCTGCCCCCTCTTTTTCATTTTAAAGCCAAAGACTTCCTTTCTTGTGTCCTTAGCTCCAGCCACACTGGATTACTCTCATACCACGGACATGCATCACGTTTTTGTGATGTTAATATCAGGGGAGGCAGCAAACCTGTGTCTCCAGATTGCTAGATCTTCCACTTAGAGCAAATAAGACTAACAGTGTCATGAAAAGCTCTTTGTTTGTGTCAGAAGGAGAAACAGAGCACTCAGATTTTTAGCAGAGGAAAAAAAGAAATATTTTATTTAACTTTTGTTTATTTATTTAAATTTGATCAGAGAGAGACAGAATGAGAAAGAGAGAGAGGGAAAGTGAGAACCCAAGTCACAGGTCCTGGACTCAAACCTCATTTGGCCATGTGGCAGTCCAGCGCCCTTAACCACCATGCCACCTGTTGGCCTCTGTGTCATGTTTTTTTTAAATCTTATTAAATTTTTCTTATTTTTAAACATTATATGCAAAAGAACCACCTGGATGATTGTTTAAAAATCCACAATTCTGGTTCTCTTCCTCAGATACAATTGTGCAGATAGTCCTCAAGTCATATGTTTAAAAGGGCAATCTGGAACTGACAGGTGGCATGGTGGTTGAGGCGCTGGACTTCCACATGACTGACCATGGTTCAAGTCCTGGACTTAGCAGCCCCAAAATTACAACAAATAAATAGATAAACAAACAGATGTGAAAATAAATAAATAGATTTTTTTTTTTTAAATGAGTAGCCTGTCTTCATTAGGACTCTTAAGAACTCAATGAAAACTCAAATTAGCTCAAAGGAAAAAGATATTTTTGTGTAGACCTGCAGATGACATAATGGTTATGTCACTGGACTTCCATGTAGTCCCCGCAGACCTGGCAGCTTAAAACTCATGCCCGGCGTGTGTGCATACATGCCCACATTCCTGAGAGGAGAAGGGATTGTGGTGTGGTCGTCTCCGCCGGGGGTGGTGGTGGTGATGGTGGGGAGTTCTCATTTTCTGTCTCTTTTTCTCTCTCTGGTGAGTGCACGCGCCCAATAGTATAAATCTCTCTCTAAAAAGAAAAAAATACTTTATGTGGCTCACAAAACAAAAAAATTGAAGTGTAGTCATAGTTCTTCCATCAGGTAGTGATTTACCCAATGGTGTTACCAAATCCTGTTACTTTTTTTTTTTTGCTAGAGTATGTAGGCACTCACCAGAGAGCGACAGAGAGTGGGAGGGGAAAGCACCCCCCATGAAATATGGTCACACTGCAATCTCTTCTGCTCCATTTCTCCCTCCTTTTCTGGATTTTGGGTATGTTTGTATATGTACAGATGCGTTTTTCAAGTGGCTGGATCTGATACTCAAACCATGAGGTTGGCCATGTGGGGATCCAGCTGCTTCCACTACTAGGCAATGGGCTGGCCCAAAACTGTTTTTGAAGTTGATTTAGGACACAGTTTGGGACATGGTTTGGGACATATTCTCTCTGGTCCAAATTCTATCTCCTTCTCTTCACAGCTTAGTTTCTGTGACTAATGGTGGGGATAGACTGTGCCGATTAGCTAAGCCACTGAGGCCACCCTCTAGTGCTCAGAGAGCTGAGTGAGTTAATGCTACCACAACCACATGGTTGAGAGGGGGTTAAGAGGTGATTTTTTCCAAAGGAAAGGTTAGGGTGTTGTTAGAGGATGAAGAGGAAGGTAGATGTTAGAGAGGCAGTCAGGACAAGGCCTAGCTTTGGATTTTCTCCTTTAGGTAATTGACCTTTGTTCCTAAGACTGGTGCCGATGGAGCACAATTGTGTGGGCTGGTTTCTAATCTCAGCTTTGCAATACATTTAAAGTTTACTTATTTATTTCTGCCATGAGTATGAGAGAGGGACAGATAGACAACACACTCAAGAGTGGTTTTTTTGTTTAAGAATTATTTTATTTAACTTTATTTATTTTTTCATTTGTTTATTTCAATTTGACCAGAGAGGGAGAGAGAGAGAGAGAGAGAGAGAGATAGAGAGAAAGAGATAGAAAGTGAGAAAGCAAGCCACCAGGTCCAGGACTTGAACTGTGGTTGGCCATGTGGGAATCCAGCGCCTTTAATCACCATGCCACTTGCCAGCCCCCTCAAGAGTGTTTTGATGTTGTGATTTACCCTCAGCCTCAGCTAGCCTGGGTCATGTGTACTTGAAGTACTTGAGGGTGTTCTAACATACATGTGGAACCTTCTCATGCTGGTCAGCCTTGTAGAGTGTCGTATTTTACTGCTGCACCCCACCTGGCCCCAGTTGTGGGATATTTTTTTGTCTCCTATTACTTTCTGTAGGTATTTAAAATACTCATCATTCTCCACAACATCTTGTCTCATTCCTTCTTTCATTTTTTTAAAGAGGTTTTGCCTTCGGGCACTCGCCATATATATAGAGAGACAGAGACAATAAGAGGGAAAGTGAGAAATCTTCCCCCAGGGGTGATGGTTATGTCACAATACTGTCTCCTCCATTCTCCTCCCGGGATCTCAGGCATGCACATGCATGTGCTAGTGTGATTTTCAAACCACCAGGTCCAGGACTCAAACCATGGTTGGCCATCTGGGAGTCCAGCAATACAACCAGTCGCCATCTCTTGGCCCCTCATTCTCTCTCTTAACAGGTAATCTCCACTGTAATTCACAGAAAACAAGGAAGTAATTAGAAAAGCATACATACCCTTTCTACCACCTGTATATCCAATTCATAAACTTATTTTAAAATTGTACTCATTTGTATCTTTTTCCCTTTAAAAAGAGATGGCCCCTTGGGAAGCTATGTGGGCTTGAGGGCCTGCTATGCATTTTATTGGAAGACAGGCACATTCGTTTAAGTATTGGCTGTGGTCCCTTTTGAAATATAATAGCAGCACTGAATAGTTATAACGGAGGCTATGTGACCGGCAAACCTGAAAATATTTTCTATCTGGCCTTTAAGAGAAAGCTTGCAGATCCCTGGCATAGAAGATGGAGTGACCCTCACATATTCAAAGCTAATCTTTTTTGCTTTTGATCTTGTCTTCTTCCATTTTTTTCAGGTCATGTAGGCTTTCTTTCTGTCCTCAGCCTCTCTGACTTCACTTGGCTGTTCTTCCTCAGTCTACCAGTGTGCTCAAAGATAACAGCCTTAGACCAAACAAAACCTCTCCTGGTCCTTCAACAGCCATGCCCTCCTTATTTCTCACCTTCTCATCTCATCCAAGCTTCTCAGAAGTGTTGCTTTCATGATCGGTCTCATATTTCCACCTTTCTAAACCACCACGCCCGTTTCCGAAACCTTCTCAGTCTTACGTCTGTCCTCACCACTTGTTGTTAGTTAATGAAATCAATCAGTTTACTTAATTAAACCACTTAATAACTAATTAAAATCATTTGGGGGGGAACCATTATGTTCCAGGTTCTCTTCCAGGTTCTGAAGACACAGCAATAGACAAAAATTGATAGAAACTCTTGCTGAATGGAATTTATGATCTAGTGGGGGAAACAGGCAATGAACCAAAGGAATGAGTGAAATATCCAGTCTGTTAGAAAATGGTGAATGTGAACTCAAGCAAAGGCGCTAAGGAGCTGAGAGTGGATATGGGAGATTTTAAAAGGGTGGTCAAGAAAAGACTGGGACCAGCAGTTAGCGTAATGGCTATGTCGCTGGACTCCCCATGTAGTCGACTGCAGCTCAAGTCCTGGACCCGGTGGCTTAAACTCACGCTGGGCGTGTGTGTGTTCATGCCCAAGATCCCGAGAGGAGAAGGGAGCCAGCCCCCCGGGGGTGATTTCTCACTTTCTGTCTCTCTGTCTCTCTCTGTCTTTCGGGTGAGTCCATGTGCCCTATAGCAAAAACCTCTCAAAAACAAACAAACAAACAAACAAAAAAAACAATGAATTGAAATGACATTTGAGCAAAAATCTAAAGGACATGAACGACTGAGCCCCCAGCAATGGGAGCAATAAGAATAAGGACCCTAAGGTGGATGTTTCTGGAATATTCAAGGCACTATGGGGACCAATACAGCTGGAGTGAACAGCAATAAGGGGCAATGACATACAATTGGGCTGGAAGGGTTGTGACAGGCTATGCTGAAGTTTACATGTCATTGTAAATATTTTGGATTTTACTCTGAATGGGTTTTTTCTGGATGATTTAGAATATTTTTAAAGAAGTTTGAGCCAAGATGTATAAGATCTGAGTTATCATTCTTTTAAAAATTATTTATTTATTTATTTATTATTATTATTATTATTATTATGTAATTTGACCAGAGAGAGACTCTGGTCAAGAAAGAAAGTGAGAAAGCAAACTGCCAGGTCTGGGACTCATACTGTGGTCAGCCATGTGGGAGTCCAGCATTTAACTACCATGCCACCCGCTAGTCCCCTGAGTTATCATTCTAAAGGGATTCCTCTCTGAGGGAAGCCAATTAAGATTGTTATATTAGGTCACTGGGAAAGTCATGACGTGTATTTCTATGCAAAAATGTGTCATGACTTTTCCAATAACCCAATAATTACCCAGTGATGGCTTGACTGTAGTACTTATTAGAGAATGGCTCCAGTTCTTTGTATATTTGAAGGTAGAGGTGACGGGATATGCTCCAGATGAGTGCAGATTGTGAGATAGAGGAGTCAAGGGTAAGTCCAAGGTTTCTAGCCAAAGCCACTAAAACGGTGGAACTGACATCAGCTGAGAAGAGGAAGATTATACAAGGAACAAGTTTTAGGGGGAAAGATCATGAATTTTTTGAGGGCACACTAAGATCCAGATGCCTTTTAGACATTCATGTGAAAATATCCGGTAGACACATGGTGATAAAAATCAAGAGAGGAGCGGAGAGGTGAGGTCGGAGACAAACGTCTGTTAAGTCACCATACAGATCATAACTGACAGCCTCGAGGCTACATGAAGTCATAAAGGTGAGGCTGAGAGAGAGAAGCGGAGAGCCTCTGAGCCCTGGGGTACTTCAATTTTAAGAAGTTGAAAATGAGGAAGGACAGAGTCTAAAAAAGCACTAGGCAATGAGACAGCAGGAGAACCAGGATGTGGTGTCATGGAAGCAAAGTGAGGAAAAGCATTAGAGGCGGCGGAAGCAGGCCGTGGGGTTAAATATTGCTAATAGGTCAAACCAGGACTGAGACTTGACCATTGAATTTAGCATCACGTGGGCCACTGGTGACCTTAATGAGGACAGTTTTGGTTCAGTGGTGGTACAGAGATCTGATTGAAGTGTGTTCAAGAGTGGAGAGGAGAAAAACTGGAAACGGAGAAGAGAAACGTTTTTGATGAGTTCAGCCATGAAAGGCAGCAGAGAAACAATTCTCTTTTGTCTTTTTTTTAGATTTATTTATTTATTTAATTCCATTAGTTATTATTTTTAATTTGACAAGACAGAGAGACACACAAAGAGAAAGGAAAAGTGAGAAAGCCAGCTGCCGGGTCCAGGATTTGAACTGTTGTTGGCCATGTGGGAATCCAGTGCCCTTAACCACCACGGCTCCTGCCAGCCCAGAGAAACAGTGCTCTTTGACAAATCCAAAGAACATGTAATTTCTGATTTTGTTTTTCTGTTACATTTGATGTGATGTCCCCTATCTTTCCCTGGTTTCTAAGACCTCTATCTGCCAGCATCTGCATCTCTGCACCTAGGAGTTTTTCTGAATCCTGCGTGTGCCATAGGGAAGTGCCAGGGAATTAACATCCCCGGGAGCAGCCCTCAACCAACGGCTGATGGAGGATGGTGCATAAATACCATAACTCTTTTGCTCTTTAGGTTAGTGGTTTGCCATTACCCAATGCACCCATACGAAATAAGCTCCAGCAGCCTGCAGTGGTGAGGCTTGAAGCCACACCCTCTGCTGGTTGCCTTCCCTCCCACTCTCTTTCCTTGACTCCCCAGATAGTGTGCCCTGCATCTTCCAAATAAATGCTTGCACTTGAATCCTTGTTTCAGGGTCTACATTTTGGGGAACCTAAATTAAGACACTACATATTCAGACCCAATCTAAAATAAACTTAATAAAGCTCAGATGGCCTCCTATTACTAATAAATGCTTTCAGTTTATAGCTCACATATTTGTGATTAACAGCCACTTTCTCTCTTTTTAATTTTGCTATACGGTGTGTGTTTGCTCTTTCTAGAATATAAATTCCTTAAGAACAGGAGCTCTGTTCTCAGTTGCAATCCTAGCACCTAGCACAACACAGGGCAGATAATAAAGTGCAAATGTTTGCCGAGCGAATGAATGCATAAATATAAAAAAGTGGGTATTTGATATTATGGAAAATGAAACGTAGGTATGAAAAGAAATATTTTACCTAAAATATGTATAATATATTTTAGGATAAGTTGAAATTATTTTTGTTTGCGTGTGTGTTGTATTATTCGCACCACTGTTGTCCTAAATTAAAAAAATAAAAACTATACTTTAGATATAAGTTAAAGAATAGCATAGATTCCTCATGTGGAAAGGCTTTTATTCAGAGGATGGAGTGTTTTTCCCTCCATAGGAATCAATGTAATTATAGGTGTTATTAACAACATCAAAGAGAAAAGCCATCAGGAATCTGTTTAATAATTATATGCTTTTTTTTATTGGAAAAATGTAAATTAAAGGTCTTCTTATTTGTTTATCATAAATACCCTTTTCTCCTGGAGTTTCTACACAAGACAAGGTACCAGAAAATAGAGTGTTCCAAAGGTAAATCAAGGGTCACCATGGGGACCACAGGGAATAACATTTGTGTCCCAGGCTTCTGGAATAGAACAGAAGAACGTGAACCAGAGCAGGGGAATTTCGGAATCCACTGAGGATGCCTGAATGGGGTCATGGCCTTGATCGTGCCCTGGAGATGGGCACTGTGGATAGAGGTGATCAGAAATGAAGGATGAGATTGACCTGTACTCTGTGCAGTGGTCTTCGGTTGTTCAGAAGAACAGCTCTGTGAGTGAATATTTTACTTATGTTGTTAGCTAGGAGTAAATTAAATAACATTACCTAGATCCAATTAGCTATAATCATTTGAAGCTTGTGAAAATCAGATTTTGAAAATGTTAATATTTTGAATCTGTGCTTTAAGAGTATTAATTATTTATATGCTCTAGCATCACAACATGACACTCTTATTTAGTTCTACTGTTATCCCTGAGCATTATTGTAGAAATTATTATAGGGCCAGCTAGTAGAGTGGTGGTTAAGGTGGCTGGATCCCACAGGGCTGACTATGTGGTTCAAACCCCAGACACAGCAGCTTGGAAAACACACCAGGTGGGAGTATGTGTATACCCCAAGTCCTGAAAGAGTGACATGATGGAGACGAAGGGTTGTGTTGTGACCATTCCTCAGGGGGGGTGATTTCTCACTTTTCCTCCTTCTCTCTGTCTCTCTCGTGAGTACATGCATTGTCTAACAAATAGAACAAGAAGAAGGAGAAATAATTATTACATAATCCCTATTTAACTTCAGAAGAAACTGAGTCCAAAATAATGCATTCAGTTGGTGGGAGAGTGATGCCTGAAAGTCAGGCTTCTGGTTATAAATCCAAGCTTTTTTCTACTCCAGGCTACCAAGGTACTGATTTATATATCTAGATGAGTACATAAATGAATCTCCCACCATCTAAATTATTCATTTGCTAATTTATCCTCTAAATATTTGTTGAGCCTCTGTTTTGTGTCAGAGTTCTCATCTATAAAATTGGAATTATGTGGCCACAGTGGTAATGCAAATGGAGTCACACGGGAAAGGTCCTGGATTCGTATCCTGGGACCTCCCTGAGCACCCAAGGTGGCCACAGTCTAGGGCGGCTAAGACTAGTGGGTGGATTGTGGTATGAAGATCCTTTCTCTCGCTCTCATGGAAGAAATAAACTTTAAAAAATGGGAATAATAATGGTACCTGTCTCATAGGAAACTGATGTAGGACTGATTGCTGGGCCTGGTTTTCAATAAAACTAAGCTGCCTATTATTCTTTTCATGATAAAAAATGTGTAGCAGAGACATGTATTAAATGTCTTTGTGGTAGTGAACATTCCAAACGAGATGGCAATGAGAAAGTTCACTATCATTTCTCAGCATGGTGATGGCGGTGGAAGTGGGGTAGTTGAGGTGTTGCTGATGGTGGGTTAGTAGTGTGGGGAAAATTATTTGACATATTTTTGGAGAAAAAAAATGCTCACATCTTCTCTAAAAAGAGCAGAAATGGCAAACAAATGAGATGTAGATGAGTAAATTCTGTAAAATTTAAAAAATTCATTGAGTTGTTACACCATTTGACAAATGTAGCAAACTGGTCACTAAAGTGACTGCTATTAACTTCTAGGTCATGGAACTTTTTTTTTTTTTTCTTTTACCATAATGAAAACTGGTCTTATTTCTAAAAGTGCACCATTATTTTCTGGCTACATTAGTCAAGAGTAAGATGACTACTGAATTGACTTATTTAATCTTCACAAACCCCACTATTTATTAGACTAGAAGCTGTAAAATCCTGATGTACTATTGCCAACTTATAGGGGTGAAAGAATACTTCAAATTTTGGAAGAAGCCACATGAAAGCAATAGCAGATAAATACAACATCTTCTATTGTTTTATTCTGAGCTTTAGATGATTTCAATATTGTCTCTAATTTTTCTGGAGATAATAGCTATAAATATTATGCATACATGTTGTTACTGTTGGATGCTTTATTGTTTCAAAAGTTCAAGACCTAAAATCTAAAACAATGTATTTTAAACTAATTTAGCAGAAAATTAAGAAAAGGCTGTTAGTACTAGAGCACATAATGAATACTGATCTTACTTCTATTACTATGTGACTTTGGGCAACTAATTGCCCACCGGAGACCTCCGTTTCTTTTATTCCCCCTTTTCCCTTCTATTTTGCAATATACTCTTTACAAACAAGATATTTCTGGCTGGTGCAGTGGCGCACACCAGTAAAACGCTGTGTCACAGGCTAGGGCCACATGGGAGGGCCCATTTGATTCTGATCCAACCTAAAAGCTGGAGCAGTGGCGTGTATCTATAATCCACCAACTAAGGGAAGGTGAGGCAGCAGGCTCTGGAGCTAGAGGATGACCTGGGCAACACAGTGAGACACTGTCTTAAAAAAAAGCAAGACTGACCGAGTCAGCAGGTTGTATGGCGATTAAGGCACTGGACTCCCACATGGCTGATCACAGTTCAAGTCTCGGACCTGGCAGCTTGCTTTCTCACTTTTCCTCTCTCTCTCTTCCTCTCTCTCTCTCTCTGTTGAGTGCACGTTCCCTATAGCAAATGATTAATAATAATAGTAATAATAATAGTAAATAAAATTTTTAAATAAAAAAAGGCAGGACACAGTGGTGCACCCCTGTAGTCCTAGCTGGGAGGCTGAGGCAAGTAGATGGTGAAATGACAATATTATGTTTGAAAAAAAATTCTTTTAAGAATTATTTTATTTAACTTTATTTATTTTAATTTGACCAGAGAGGTAGAGAGAGAGAGAGAGAGAAAGTGACAAAGTAAGCCGCCAGGTCCAGGACTTGAACCACAGTCAACCATGTGGGAGTCCAGCGTTCTTAACCACCATGCTACCTGCTGGTCCCCCAATCTTTTTTCTTTAAAGCCCTGGATACCCATCCAGGTTGGACCTCGGACTACATAGAGTCTGTTGGAAAATTGGACTAGCTGACCTCTTAAGTCCCTTCTGGATCTAACTTCTTTTTTTTTTTTTTTTTTCCCCAGTGGGAGACTAAGAGAGAGGGAGAAAGCACCTGGTAATGGGGGTGTAGTCATACCACAATTCCTTTTTTAATTTCTTTATCCTGTCAGAATTTGGAGACACACATGCATCTGTACCTGGCATGTGTTCAAGCCACCAGAGTAGAGCTTTGAACCACAGGGTCAGCCATGTGGGCCATGTGGCATCTGGCTCCCTTAACCAACCACCAGGCCATGGGGCTGCCTTGGTTTAGAATTCTTCAACAAGCGTTGGTGATTAGTGCGATGCAGATTATGATTGGGTTATACCAAGATTTTAGCAATGGTGGCAATTGTTGGTTGTTGGGGAAGTCATGATGCATTTTTGCATAGAAAACATAGAAAAAGTCATGACTTTCCTGATGACCTAATATTTAATGAGCCTCCCCATCTATATATTTCTAGAACATTGGATCTATTATGATAATTTGTGTGTGTGTGTGTGTATTTTACTAAAGGCTGCTTTAAATTTTTTTAGAACCAGATAAGAAATTATCAAAATATTTAAACAATTCACATTGCTTTGAATTTCAAATTATTCAGCAGTACAACTCCCTTCATCTGCTCATTTCATACTTAAACTGAAAATTAATTTCTGGAAAGAATTCAAAGTATATAGTCAATATTTTATTTTACTTGCTTAGATAACTTGTCACTGCTGAACAAGCAACTAAAAACATGTTCTAATGATGTATTTTAAAGAGAAAGGATGGCCATTTAAAAAATAATAGAATGTGGAAATGTCACAACTGTCAGGCCTTTGACTATCCTGAACACAGGTTTACTTGCCCTTTTCCAACAAGAGAGAACACTTTTTGCTTTGCAATTAAATGATAAAACTTAGTTCTTTAATGCTTTTCATTGTTTTTGCTCCCATCTGCCTCTTCCATCAGCGCTTTGTCCTGATTTCAGAACTGGTCACGACATATCACCACTGGCCTGCATTCAGTGGGACACACTTTTCTGATATAGATACATTGGAGAAGAGACTGGGTTGGAAATTGAGGGAGCTGGGAACCATGTAATTTAAGAAAAGGTTGAATAAACGGGGATTTTAATCTGAGGAAGACTAAGGAAAGGGGAAGGCTTAAATTAGACGGAGCTGCCTTTGCATTTTGGAAGTGTCCTGTGTAATATTGACCAGGGGACTTAGCCCAGCTTCAAGGGGCAGAATTAGAACAGGGGGTGGGGTCAATCTGTGGCCTGGCAGTTAAGGCAGCTGGATCCTACAAGTGCAGTTCGAGTTCCAAACAGGGACTTGAAAACGGGCTGGGCCCTTGTGCGAGTGTGCCCCAAATTCCAAGTATGGTGTGATCATCCCCCTGGGATGTGCTTTCTAAGAAGCAGAGGGTGTGGGAAGAATTTGGAGCTGCCTCCAGCCAGGAGTTTCCTAGCTCTATGGGTACACAAGCGTAGAGTGTTCAAGGCGAGCTCAAGCAATAGTTACAGAGATGTCTTAATCACTGTTTTCACATTTAGGCCATTTCTACTCCTATCTGCTAAATTTCGGTGTGTAATAGTACCTTTCTTTTCTGCAGGTGAGAGTGACATCTTAGATCTCTCAGTCTTTTCTTAATGTATGAAACAACTTTCTCTACTATTTAAATATCAGTTCCTTAACATTTATATTCTGTCGTGTGATTGGAAAGAAGTTTCTTTCATTATTTTCCTTTATCGATTATATAAGCATGCCTTTATTATGAAACTACAACCAATAGGAACTTTGACCTCATAATTGAGGATAAAGCCTTTGATGATCTCAGTAGAACTTTGGCATACCTGTGTGCTGTGTGCATGTGCCTTGCGGTTCATATTTTTCTTGTAGAATTTTCTATGCCATTAGATTGTGCAGGTTTTGGTTTATAAAGATTCAATTATACTGACAGATTTTTCTTTCATGCATCATTAAAAATTACTTGTAGTCTTATTACTTTCATAGATATCAAAATCATTTTTTAAATATTCTAAGGAAAAATAGCTTTCATTTTGATTTAAGGACTTCTGTTTATTGAGCCATAATTCATTCATGATCAGAATTTCTGAGCAGAATTATGTAAAGAAAAAGTTTGTAAATTCATTTCAGAAAATAAGAAGGTGTTCAGTTAAGACTGTCTTCTCTGGGGCCAGCAAGTAGCTTGGTGGTTAAAGGTGCTGGATTCTCACATGGTCAACCGTGGTCTGAATCCTGGACCTGGTGGCTTTCTCTCTCTCTCTCTTTCTATTTGGTAAAATTGAAATAAACAAATGAATAAAATTAAATAAAATAATTCTTTTTTTAAAAAAGACTGTCTTATCTGAAAGTGTTGGAGTTCTTTTCATTGGACTACGTGAAATTAAAAGTCTATATACTGGATGAGAACTCTGACTTCTATTTTTTTTTTTTTTTTTTTTTGAGAAGTTTTTGCTATAGGGCACGTGTGCTCACCAGAGAGACAGAGACAGAGAGACAGAAAGTGAGACATCACCCCAGAGGGGATGGCCACGCCGCAATCCCTTCTCCTACATTCTCCTCTCGGGATCTTGGGCACACATGCGCCTGGTGTGAGTTTTAAGCCACTGGATCTGGGACTTGAACCGTGGTTGACTACAAGGAAGTCCAGCGACTAGCCATTACGCTAACTGCTGGTCCCCTGACTTCTATTTTTAATATACTTTAAAAAATACAGTGCAGCTAGGGCTGGACCTACCACCTAGAGGTTAAGGGAGCCAGATCCCACATGGCTGACTGTAGTTCAAATCCTGGCCCTGGTGGATAGTAAAACATGCCTGGCACATGTATGTGCATGCCCCAAATTATGATGGCATGAAGAAATGAAGGAGAGGGAATTGGAGCATGACCATGTCCTATTGAGGGATGCACTCTTCTTTTTTCTTTCTGTCTTTCTGGCTAGTACATATATCCTCTGGCAATAAAAAAAAAAAAGTGTTGAGCTCAGATTCTGCAACATCTTAAATGAACAAATTTGGAAATAAATTGTTATCACTGCACTTGGCCTTTTAAACCAAGCGGGTACATTTGAGAGTATAGTTTGCTTTTCCATGTCTTTCACATATACAAATCTGGATTAGAATTTCTTCAATAAAATAATTTGAATTAGCCAACAAGACATATTGACACCCAAATTTGAGAGAATTAACATCAGGCAAAATTCATCTCACCAGGGACAACATAACCCGGATTCTTCCTTCTTTAGAACTCTATAGCCATGGCTACTTACCCTGAAACACCCAGTGCACCTCGACAAAGATCAACATTTGTTACAACTCTTTTTCACCTGTTGAGTTTTCTTCTCCTCCTGTAAAAATTAGGGAACGGTAGGAAATCTTTAGTGATTCTTCTAGCTTTAAAATGTGGTTCTAGGATGTTAGCATAGCTTCTGTTTAAGAGCAAGTTGGGTTAGAATGAGATGCTCCGAATCAGTTTTCGGATTAGCAAAGCAATTTCCATTTATGGTTTTCTGTACCTGTTCGGTTTTTTAGAAGAGCCTGTGAAGCAGGCTGATGGGCAAAGACCCCGTGCTCTGGGTTTCACTCCCTGGCCTCAGGGGACACCCTCAAAATCAGACCGCGGGCTCTTCACTTGTGCGCCTGCTTTCTCCCCAGAGGTAGACAAGCAACCAGCCTGCTAGTACGAATCCTGCCTGTTTCTGGAGAAACCGCCCAGAATGCTGGCTCCCCAGGTCGTGGGTCTGGAGCGCCATTTTCGTCAAGAAAGGACTACCCGTTCCTTTGGCACGTCCACAGGACACCCAGTACTAAAGTTGCTCGGGCAGTACCGAGAGCCTAGTAGGAACAAGTCGAACGCCTCTGAGAGAAAGCCCAGCTAAGACTACAGAGACTTTTCTTTGTGTTAATTTCCATCGTGGACAAGTGGCCCTTCCGTCGCCCTCGGTCCCCGCCCCGCCCCGCCCCCGCAGGCGCCGGCTCAGCGGTCCCGCCCCGCCCCTCGAGACCCGGGCGATGTGCAGAGGAGGCATTTGTGATGGTTTTGCGCTCACGGTGGCCGCCCCAATGAGAGGACCGGATGGGGACGTTTTCTCCCGTGAGAACAAAGCACAAGTTATATCAGAGTGTGGTTCGGGTAGAGGAAATCAGTACGTGTACATCTGAGCTAGGAGGTAGCGCTTTTTTGATTTCAAAAAACTATTTTTAAAAAAATAAAGGTGAAGCCCCTCAGTGTTGGGATGGGGTTGTTTGAAAGACGGGCCAGAAGTGAGGCAGGGCACGGAGCCCCGGTCTTTACATGTGAGTACGGGTGCGCACGCATGCAAGAGTTTAGAAGAACCCAGGTAAACGGGGAGAGAACGAAAGGGAATTAGAGAGAAAAATCTGGAGAGGGAGAAGACTTAGTGGGTGCCGAAAAGGCAGAGGAGCCGGCGCTTTCTGGTTTCCGAGGCCTCTGGAGCGCACTCCGAGACCTGACTCCCTCCCAATCCAACGTTTCATTCATAAATTTCTGGCCTGGAGGCCCCGCCCGGCTCCCCAGGGTCTAGGGCCCTGCTTCCCGTAAAGCAATTGGTGAACGGCAACAAAGCCTTAGCAACCGGCTCCTAGTGACCCGCCCGGCGCCTGGTAACTGCGGCGCAGGGCCGGAGCAGAAAGGAGCGGGACTGTCCCTTTAAGGGATGGCCGCGGAACCGTGAAAGGGGAGGGGAAGGAGGTGCGGAGGAGGAGCCGGAGCAGCTGCTGCCAGCCGGAGGGCACCCGAGTCCTGCCCGCTGCCTGCCGCAAGAGTAGCCGCGGGCGCGATCGGGGCCAGATGTCTCCTCCATGATCACTTTGGAAGCCGGGGGAAGACTTCGCCCGGCCGTGAGAGCTGGTCTGCGTTTCCCAGGCGCGGCGGCGGCGGAGCAGCAGCAGCAGTCGGGTCCCAATCGGAGCGGCCACAGCTCGTGGCGTGTGCGTCCCGTGCAGAGCGGGC
>NW_006206544.1:4939426-4943107 GCF_000334495.1 Tupaia belangeri chinensis
CACGGAATGTCCCCGGGGCGCCCGGCGCGCTGACCCCGCAGCCGCCTCCGTCTTCGGCGCCTGCTGCCTCTCTCCGGCGGGCTCCGTGTTTGGGACCGCGAGCTTCCTGGCTGCCTGGCCGTGGGGAAGCCCCCGGGGGCGGGTGACCTTAACTGGCCACGACCCAGCCCTCCCCCGTGCGTATATCGCTTAAGATGGCAGCGGAGTCAGGGGAACTAATCGGGGCTTGTGAGTTCATGAAAGGTGAGGAGCAGCCGCCCCGCATCGTCCACCCCTCCCCAGCCCCCAACTCTTCACTTCTCTCCGGTTCGTCCCCACCACGGCCGCCGGATTTTCCCGGGGACTCCAGTGTCCTGCAGCCGCTGTGCGCGCTTTCATCCCCTTGGTACTCTCCTCTCCCCAAGGACCCTGTGCTTCCGGCTTCTGTCTTTCTTTCGTCCCCGGGTTCCCTCTGCAGCTCCCTCGGATGGCCTCCTGGCTGGTCATGGGACACCGCTGGCCTCTGCTCAGGCTTCTGCACGCAGCAGCTAGTGGGGATCCTGCACGGCTTGTCCTTTCGGGCACCTTTACCCCACCTTTGCTGGGCTCAGTTCTCGGGACACCCCCTACCCCAACCATACCCCCCTGTCTCTCCTCCCTTCCTCTTCTTGAAGTCTCCGGAGCTGCAGGGAAGGGGTTTGCCTCTTCCCCTTCCGCAGCTGCTGCGGTCTGGAGATTTCGGAAGCAAACTTGCATCTCCTGTTCTGCGGGTGCCCCCGGTTCAGGTCTACTCCCGCCAGCCTGAGACTACCGAGACGTGAGGACTCTGCCCCCTGCTGAGTCCCTCCTGGGTCCTCTCTCTGTTGTGCTCTGGAGGCTGTAGGTTTCTGGGTGAGATCGGGTTTCTGCAAGAATTCCACGTGTTAATGGGGTCTTTAAACTGTAGGTCACATGTATTATTTTCTTTCCTGTATTATCACCACCCTTCACCTCCACTTCCCTGCTTCTCATATGTTTTCTCTTGTCTTTTACACTTGTCTTTCAGATCGCTTATATTTTGCTACTCTAAGGAATAGACCAAAAAGCACAGTAAATACACACTATTTCTCCATCGATGAGGAGCTGGTCTATGAAAAGTAAGTCTATATATATATATTTTTTTTTTCTTTCTTCTCACAATCATTTAGCTTACTGGCTCTTTGATGGGGAAACTCTGTGCCTCCATATGACAGTTTTATTCACCCCCTCACCCCCCCCACAAGAAACTCTATATAGGTGAAAAGGGAGATGCAGGAAAAATGAACATTGTTTGAACCTATCAATGCCTCAGTCCTTTCAGATGTCTATCTGTGTTAGTTCTTCCTACACCTACACAAATAGCAAATGTAGATTCCTAGCCACTCCCCCAGGAGGACCTAGGAGACACATACTCTGTTATGGCCAGACTGTAATTGCCCTGTGAATCAGTCACCAGGTATTTATGGAGCAGCCACAGGGTACAGGACAGTGGGTGTCTTACAGGTGCTTAGCCTGGACAGCTCACAGGGCTTTTGTTGTATCTCAGGATGTTTTGTTTGCTCATTTCCAGAAGTGGGACACATTAGCTACAACAAGCTGTATTCAAGTCCTGTATATGAGTAAGGCTTGGTCTGTATGACAGATTAGTGAGTTCTTTTATTTGGGTGTCCTTGGCTTCATGGTATGGTAGTCTCTCTTTTGCCATGGAGTAAGCAGTATATGAGTGCTGATTTATTTGCTTTTGTTACTTTGTGTCTATGGGATTAGAATTTGAGAGTGTTAGTTAAGAATAGGGAATTTTCCTGTGAAACACCATTGATTTACAGGAAAAATACATCTTTTTAAAATAACACTTTTAGGTTTTATTTAATTTTATTATTATTATTATTTTTAATTTGAAAGAAAGAACAAGCTGCCAGGTCTAGGACTCGAACTGGTTGGCCATCTGGGAGTCAGTTTCTTAACCACCACACCAACTACCAGCTCTGGAAAGATACATTTTAATGCTTTAGGCGTAGTAAAAACTTAACTGAAAAGATCTAATACTTCTTTCAATGAAAGCAGTAGATAATAAGTAATAAGGCTTAATTGACTTGGTCATGTTCTTTTATTAAAAGACCTGATGTTGGGGCTGGCAGGTGACAAGGTAGTTAAAGTGCTAGATTTTCACATGGCTGACTGCTGTTTGAGTCCCAGACCTGGTGGCTTGCTTTCTCATGTACTCTCTCGCTCTCTCTCTCTCTGGTCAAATTAAAAGAAAAAAAAAAAGCAACAATAATAAGTAAAATAAAATAATTCGTTACATAAATGAATACTCTTTAAAAATAATTATTTATTTAATTTCATTTATCGTCATTGTTTTTCAACTCGGCCAGAAGAGACAGAGAGAGAGAGAGCAGAAGTGTGAAAGCAACTAGATCTGGTACCTGAACCGTGGTCTGCCATGTGGGAGTCCAGCGCCCCAACCACCACACCCTGCGCCGGCCCCAAAATAAAATAATTCTTTAAAATTAAAAAAAGAACTGATGTTTCCTAGGAATCTAATATAATCTAATTTAAGCATCTAAATATTTCTTATCATCTTAACCAAATGTGCAGTTCAGCGAGCATAGCTAAATGAACCATTAGGGAGTCTCCTAGGACTTGTCCTCTTAAAAGAGATAAAGGCTGTTTTTTGCCTAAGCATTTGTGGGTACCACCAGGCTTCGAAGAATGACTATTCTGGACCTTTAAGAATGTATCTTTTATTTGAGGGAAAACAATCTTTAATTGTCACTTCATCATAGGGGTTCTTGAGACTCCTGTCTTCAGGACATTTCTCTTAGTGGTGCTGGGCAGACGATGCTTCTTGAATGGCAGAAGTGAGAGTGGGAATGAAAGAGCCCTTTACTGCTGCTCCTGAATGCGCAGAATTGCTGAGGCAAAGAGGTCTAAATCCCCGGTGTCAGATTACAGCTCTGCTCCTAGACAGAAAGGAGTTCTGCGCAGCCTGCTCCCTGACCCCAAGTACCTGGGTGATGTCACTGCCAGCAGTGTTCATTGAGTGCTCTCTCTATTGTTGGAAATGTGCATTGTTGTGGCTTTCTTTTTGTGAGTTTAGGATCTGGAGACCTCTCTTGAGCTGGGGGTAGGGACTGTGTATATGCCATTATGCTCAATTCTTCAGTGACTAACATGCCAGAGGTGGTGAATATGCCATTGGACGAGCTCTAGTCATTGCGGTCTGAGTCATGTCTTTTGGGATTGCAAGGTGGTAGGTCTAGCAGAAAATTACTTTGAGCCAATTAAACACAGTGTACAATGACTTTTTGATTCCAATATTTACAAATGTGGAAGTGTTTTGATTTTCTTGTTGGCATTGCAGGGCTCCAGATCACATTCTTATATTTGGTTTGCTGTATTATTGGTGTCTTACAGGGAAAGACATGGTAGAGAGGCTGTTCAACTTATATTGAGAGTTTAAATGTTATTTGAAGTGATGATGAAGGCTCCAGCCTTGGCAGAATGGGTACTTCTCTTAGCAGGGCTTGGTCTACAGCACCACAGTAGGGGCTGTGGTTGTGGTCACCTACAACACCCATCTTTTCTGTTACTCTGACATGTAACACGGTGCTCAATAATACAGAGAATAAAATGAGGGCGAATGTACACGTTACTGTCAGGGAGCTCCAAGCCTGTAGGGAA